>NC_141162.1:124009916-124164755 GCF_053477565.2 Lygodium microphyllum | reverse complement strand
CTTGGGGACAACTATGTATGTGACATTGCAGGTATTGGCAGTGTGCAGTTGCAGTTTCAGCATGGTTTTGTCTTCACACTTGAGCATGTACGGCATGTACCTCAGCTCACGAAGAGCTTGATTAGCGCAATACCTTGTATTCCCTCCATGTATCTAGTGTGAGTGATCATGTTGTTGCTGTGACCGAGCAGCCAAGTGTTTCTTTGTGGCATGGCCAGTTGGGATACATGAGTCAAACTAGAATGAAAGTGTTTTCTTGTTTGGGTTACTTGCCTTGTCTTTGTTATGCTGATTTTGAGCATTGTGATGATTGTGTTTATGGTAAATATACACAAATGTCTCATAAGAAGTCTCTTTCGCTGAAATCTTTTCCTCTCTAGAGTTAGTACATTCCGATGTATGTCAGATGCTAGGGTTATCTTTATGGGGAAATAAATATTTTGTCACCTTTATCGATGATGCTATACGGAAGGTATGGGTTTACCCTATTCGTAGCAAACATAAAGTGCTTGACAAGTTTAAAAAGATATTAGCATTGGTTGAAAATCAGACTGATAAGACACTTGAGTGTCTTCACTTTGACAATGGTGGGGAATATGTGTCCAAGGCCTTTTAGGCATTTTGTGATAGCAAAGGGATAAAGAGGGAGCTCATTGCCCCTCATAATCCACCCCAAAATGGAGTTGCAGAGTGTATGAATCGGACCATATAGGATAAGGTCTGTACAATGCCGTCTCATGTTGCTTTACCTCATGGTTTTTGGGCAGAGGCTGTTATGACAGCCGTACACTTGATTAATCGGTCACCAAACAGGTCTTTGGGGGGGGGGGGGGGGGGGGAGAGTTCTCCAAGAAGCGTGTTCGGGCAAGCCACCTTCATATGCACACTTGAAAGTGTTTGGTTGAAGCATTTATGCACATATGTAAGGAAAAACACAGCAAACTTGAGCCAAAGTCCTATAAATGTGTTTTCCTAGGATATGGTGATGAAGGTGAAATGGGGTATAGATTATGGGATCCCGAGAAAAGGAAAGTAGTATGCAACAATGATGTTATCTTCCAGGAAGATCGCATACATAAACAGCTCGAAAAGACTGAGGAGGTCCGTAGGGTTGTATTCCAAGAAGAAATACCTTTTGGACAGAAAAATATGCCCCTTGTACAACAGCAAATACCTGTTGTCAGTTCTGGAAATGATCAGCCAGCTATTGCCCATAATAATGAGCCACTGGATGTGCAAGAACAACCAGGACATCAAGCTGTTAATGCTAATTTGCAGGCTGAAATGCCAGGACAGCAAGCTGAAAATGGAAATTTGCAGGAATAGCCAGCAAACAATGAGCATTGGGTTAGGAGATCATCTAGGGCTACTAGACAAATGGAGGTGTTCATGGAATATAGTTCATAGTAATAGGGATACAGGGTTCACGATCCCATTTCATGAGAGATCTACATGAGTCACGATATTCGGTGTCTAGAGTTTCTAGTTGTAGAGGGAGGTGATGAGCATTCCATACTTGGAGATCTGGTTGATAGTTGGACACTTGAGCCAGTGCCTTTGGAGCCTATGCCTCTTGAGGCTCCATCATTAGTGCAAGAGGAGATTGCTTCCCCATCTAATTCACCTATTGAGTTGGCACCAATGGATGTTCCAGAGACTTCATTAGAGGCAGAGCAAGGAGGGGAGGATCGTCCTCCTCCTCATTGGGCATGTGATACACTCTATGATGCAAGGATTAAAGGAGTTCCTGAGGAGTGGCAGCCGTAGGATGGCCCATGGCATTCTCTGAGGAACCAAGCACATTTCATTAAGCTTGTCTGTAGTGACTACTGTACGATGACTCGTGCCATACAAGGTAGGGAGCCCACCTCTGTGAAGGAGGCTTTGTAGTCATAGCATTAATGGAAGGCTATGGAGTAGGAGTTGGAGACCATAGAGGGGAATGTCACTTGGGATCTTTTTCCATGACCCATTCATAGGAAGGTGATTGGAGTCGAGTGGGTCTTCAAGACCAGATACCGCAATGATGACACTTTGGTTAAGCACAAGGTGCGGTTTGTTGCTAAAGGTTTCACATAGTGGCCAAGAATAGTTTTCCATGATATCTTTGCACATGTAGCTTAGATGGCTACCATTATGGCCATTCTTGCCTTACCCAACCATAGGAGATGGCTATTTATAAGCTAGATATGAGGTCTCCCTTCCTTAATGGTGATTTGAAGGAGGAGATCGATGTTGAGCAATCTTCCAGTTTTTCCTTATTAGATGGCAAAGTTTATTGTTCAAAGAAGGCATTTTACGGCTTCAAATAGGCTCCGTGTGCTTGGAATGAGAAGATAGACTTGTTCTTCCAAGCGAAGTTAGGGTATCGGCGTTTCATTGCTGATTCCCAATTGTGTACCCACACATTAGTTGTTTGTTCATGCTTTACATGGATGATCTCATTCTGATAGGTGACCATACCAAGAAGGTCGATAGACAAAGCAAGCACTAGATGAGATGTTTGAGATGACGGATATGGGACGTCTCCACTTCTTTCTAGGTCATGAGATTTGGTAGGCTCCGGGGGGGATTTTCATCTCTTAGCAGTGGTATGTGCAACAGCTTTTGACCACCTTTGAGATGGAGGGGTGTCGGTCTATTTCTACTCCCATGGATCCGAGCTGGAAGGCTATGGTCCATTCAAATTCATCGGCGGCAAATACTACCTGCTACAAGTAGTTGATTGGGTCGTCGATCTCTCTCTCTCCCCTCTCTCTGTGTTCCTTTCCTTCTTTCAGTCTAGTCATACGCTTCCGCATTTGCTGCACTTTGACAAGGAGTGGAGCTGGACCACATTGTTAGTTTCACAGATGGCTGTGAGTTTTCTTCACTTAGATGGCAAGGGTTGATAGACATGTACTAATGTAGGATGAGATGGATTGGGCCCCACTCCTAGCCGTTAGGTGCACCTTCTCAAGATGTCTATGGGATAGCTTATGATTGAGGAGGATCTTATACTTCCTTTGGCCGGTGGCGGCCTATGGGGGTCTAGCAATAGACAACTCATTGGTTCAAATGCAGCAAGATGGGGTTTGTTAGCATTGCTTGGAGCAATGCATGGAGACACCGAAGCATTTTTTTTGGTCAAGTGAGGTAGTGTAGCTAGTGTGCAGAGGGACCTTCAAGTCCATCTTGAGTAGAGCCCAAACCTTGGGTTTATTACTTGGGAGCTTTCTGCTAGCAATCAGGTAGTTAGGGATGTTCTTTACTTGTGAGACAGAGATGCATGACAATCTTTATCATTGAGGCTGGCTTGTGTGCAATGGTGGGCCTAGATGCTTTGCTCAATAGACAGCATTGGAGCTCTCAGCATCGTGATTGGAGGTATGAGAGGTTATTGGGAGCCTCAAAGAGTGGCACAGTTGGAAGGCCTACTGCCAGCTGATTCAGCAGAGAGCGCCTTTCTGTACATGCCACTCTAGCAGAGATTCGGTTATCCACTATCCATTTTCTTTGAGGCCATTGCGAGTAGCTTTAGGGGGATTCCAGCCATCACTAGGAGCTTGAACAATTGTTCCCTCATACATGGGTTTACTATAGCCTGTTTTTCACACTACAGGATGGTAACCCCCAGATGTGTTTCACCCCCCACCTTGGCTTCTTTCCCCCATTTCGGTAGACATCCCTAAGAGGATTGGTTATTCACATAACCATTGTATTTGTGATGCAGTTAGCTACTCTCTACAAAGTTCATTGTATTTTGTATTTTACCTCAGAAGGATCTTTTCCTGGGGTGAATAGAATTTTTTATTTTGTGGAAAAAAAGGCATTGTATTTATTTCATTTGGTTTGCATTCATAGACTTGAGTATTTGTACTTCTTTGTATTTTTTTCCCCCAAGTATATGATTGTCCATGCTTTAATTTGCAATAAAAAAGGGCGCTATCTGCTACTCTCAGAGAGTACTATCTACAGAGTGATTTTTTTTGGTCTTGCGTCCATTGGTTCTTAAGAACCTTGGGACTGCTTGGAACAAAAATGCGAGTGGTATTGACCGGTTACTGTTACTGCTTGATTTCAGTGATTTTGGGGTTTTTGGGGATAGAGCTTGGGATACCAGGGATCACAACTAGCATTCATGTCAGATGGGAGAGGATCGAGGTGCAGCTGAAGTGCAGTAGACAGTGTGAGAGTGAGAGACAGAGTTGAGCACGACACCCAATGCAATAGTACTGAATAGAGTGTAAGCTGAAAGTACAAATGATAACCCTTATACCTTAGGGTTATAAGGGGCTGTTCACACCCGAACACAGTAAGTGCCCGTAAGTGTGCACCACAAGCACATACAAAATAGTACACATAATCTGGGGGAAAAAACCTCTCCTACCGAGAGTAAAAAGTGCCCCAGTGTCCTAGTGATCACCCGCACACTCCCATATGAGCGTAGGCGTAAGTAAGGCGTGTGAGATACCCAACAAACCCCCCTGGAGTGAAGAGTGATCAAGTGTACAAGGATCATCCGCCACCAAAGGGCGTCAAATTCAAAGCATCGCGAAATGCTTCAAATTTGTCTCGTGGAAGAGCTTTGGTGAAGATGTCTGCCACATTGCTGGTGGTAGGACAGTAGACAAGGCTGATATCACCTGCATGTAGCCTCTCTCTGACAAAGTGGTAGTGAATCTCTATGTGTTTCGTGCGAGCATGAAACACAGGGTTCCGTGCCACTGCAATGGCACTCTGACTGTCAGTATATAAAGGAGTAGGCTCCGTAACAGATACATCCAAATCAACAAGTAAGCGTCTAAGCCATACGCACTCAACTGCAGTAGTGAAGGCTGCCTTGTACTCAGCTTCACATGACGACGTGGCAACAGTGGATTGTTTCTTGCTAAGCCAAGAAATGCATGACGAGCCAAGAAAGAAACAATTGCCACTAGTGGAGTGACGAGTATCAAAATCACCAGCCCAATCAGAGTCACTGTAAGCGTGTAACTGCAGTGGTCCCCCCTTGGCATAAAGCAATCTAAGAGCTCTAGTACCCTGCAAGTAACGAAACACACGCTTCACAGCTTGCCGATGCGACATACGAGGCTGATGCATGTACCTGCTCAAAACTGAAACGGCAAACTGTATGTCTGGCCGAGTGTGGCATAGATAGATGAGACATCCCACTGCTGGAGCATAAGTATGGATATCAAACAAATCACTGTCATCATGTAATGACAGTTTGAGCCCAGGTTCCATGGGTGTACAAACTGGCTTGCAATCCTGTAAGCCAAACTTCTCAAGAAGTTGCCCAATGTACCTTGACTGACATAATCCAATGCCTCTAGCATCATGTACAAACTGGATGCCCAAGTAATAGTGCAAAATACCCAAGTCAGACATGTCAAAAGTTTGCTGTAAATTATTTTTGAATGCTGAAATCTGATCAGCATGTGTTCCAGTGAGCAAAAGGTCATCTACATATAGACACAAAATCAGCATGGATCCCCCTTCTTTATGTACATAAAGGGTAGACTCAGATGGGCTGTTTACAAACCCCTGACTAAGCAAGAAAGCATCTATCTTTGCGTACCAAGCTCGTGGAGCTTGTTTTAAACCATATAGAGCTTTTTTCAGCTTGCATACTAAATTTTCTGAGCCTTCAACTGCAAAACCAATGGGCTGCTGTACATACACTTCTTCCTGAAGTTCCCCATGTAAGAATGCAGTCTTTATATCCAGCTGATGCACTTTCCAACCAAAATGTGCAGCCAAGGCAATCATAGACCGAATGGTCGTCATACGGGAGGTAGGAGCAAAGGTCTCCTCATAGTCAATGCCCTTTTTCTGTGCGTAGCCTTTAGCTACCAGCCGTGCCTTGTACTTATCTATGGATCCATCTGCATTCCTTTTCAATTTGTAGACCCATTTCGTACCAATGGCACGCTTGCCAACTGGCAAAGACACCAAATCCCAAGTATGATTCTTATGAATAGAATCCAATTCAGCTTGCATGGCTGTCATCCAATGCACACTATGTCGTGCATCCTCAAAACATTCAGGCTCCTCATTATCATGAGTACATGCTGCCATAACAAACTCCATGGAATGTGCTGAATCATGCAGTCGAGTTTGCCTTCGAGTACGACCAGCCAAGGGTGTTTCCAAATGACTATCTCTCATAGTCTGCGTGTACCATCTAGGCACCTGTCTTGCTTCCTGACTGTGTACAAGTTCCTGCTGAATTTCAGTTTCAGCAATGTGCTGATTTACTGCATGTTCCATAGGAGCAGCTGGCTGAACATTAGGTTCATTTGCTGAAGTACCAGCTGAATCACCAAATGTGATGGGCAGCAGCCCTTCAAAGACATCACGGGCAGCCTGATATGTATTAAAACCAGCCAAGGATAATTCTGATTTTTCATCAAATACAACATCCCTGCTGACAAAAACCTTCTTGGTCACGGGATCATAGAGTCTGTAGCCTTTGCTTTCGCTGCTATATCCCATAAAGATGCATTTTACAGCCTTGTTGTCCAACTTCTTTCGAAGTACCTGTGGAATATGGGCATATGCAAGACACCCAAAAGTACGGAAGTGGCCAACAGAAGGTTTGCGGCTGTGCCAAGCCTCAAAAGGTGTGACGGTTTTCAAGGCCTTGGTAGGGCATCTGTTCAAAATGTGGCAAGCGCACATGACGGCTTCCATCCAAAAACTATGAGGCAAACTCTTTGCCTTCAGCATACATCTGGCCATCTCCATGAGTGACCGATTTTTCCTCTCTGCTACCCCATTCTGCTGTGGAGTATATGCAGTAGTGTACTGATGGATAATGCCCTTCTGCTGCAAATAAGAATTCAGCATAGAGGACATGTATTCCCCCCCTCGGTCCGAACGGAGAGTCTTAATCTTGCAACCAGACTGAGTTTCCACAAGTGCACTGAAAGCCAAAAATGCATCATACACTTCTGACTTCTTTTTCAAGCAGTAGACCCAGCACAAACGTGTAAAGTCATCAATAAATGTTACAAAATAGTAACAACCACCCAATGACTGTGTCTGCATGGGCCCACAAACATCCGAATGCACAAGCTGCAATCTGGCTGTTGCTCTAAAAGCAACATCACGGGGAAAAGAGAAACGATGCATTTTCCCCAAAATGCAACCTTCGCATAAATGCTCAGGAGGTCTCTCCAAGAGAGGTAATCCATCCAACATCTGAGTACGCTGTAATAGCATCAAGCTGCCATAGTTTACATGCCCCAAATGAGCATGCCATAACTCTGCCTCTAACATAGCAGGAGTAAGAGTGGATGTCAAATATGCAGACTGATCTACCGAAAGAGCATCCAACTCATATAACCCATGACACAAAGAACCTGTCAAGACCAATGTCATGTGTTCCTTGTCACGGACCATGCAACGGTCATCATCAAAGGTGACCTGCAAACCACAACGTGCCATAGAAGAAATGGAAAGCAGATTCTTCTTAATGCCAGGCACATACAAAGCATCCTGTAGGCGGAGAATAGAGCCATCGATGGCTGTAAGCTGAATCTCCCCAATACCACGAACAGGGTATGATGCATTATTAGCACACTGAACAGACTTCCCAACGGGAGGTGCACCAAGAGAAACAAACAAATCTCTACGAGATGTGATATGCCGTGAAGCACCACTGTCAAAGAACCAAGTGTCAGCATCTTCTGTAGAGCTAAATGCTCTATCAGCCCAAGAGACATCATAACTGCAAGTGTAAAAACAATAGTCCCTGTCTGCAACAAAGGACGCGGACTCACTAGCAGTGGAAGGAGCTGCAGAAACAGACATCCCTGACTCCTTCTTCTTCTCTTTGGCGATGCGCTTCCTGCACTCAGTGATGTAGTGGCCAGGCTTCTTGCAGTAATGGCATTTTCCTTTCTTGGCTTGCGTGCCCCCCTGTTTCTGACTTGTCTGTGAAGTGTTACTACTACCAGAACTCTGCGAAGCATTTTTCCCTTGGCTGTTTTTACCCTTCTGCCTTGACATAAAAGCCTGCTCATAGGCTATACCATCCACACCACTGTTCCGTCTAGTTTGTTCCTCCTCTAGAAGCAAACTGACAAGCTGAATGAAAGTGATGGGCTCTTTCGAAATCCTCATAGTGAGGTTCAAGGCAGTATGAAAAGCCAAGTAGGAGGGAGGCAGTGAATTCAATGTCGTAGAAATCAGCTGCGCATCTGAGTAGTACTCATCCACATTCATGAGTTGCTCCCGCAAGTCCTGAATTTTGTTGAGATGATCCTGCATAGAATCACCCTCATTCATCTTTAGAGTCTCTAGCTCTTTCTTCAAGAAAGAGATGCGAGTCTCATTCTTTCCTGCAAACATCTACTCCAATATCAACCAAGCTTCTTGTGAAGAAGCTGCTGAACGAATATGAGGAATGATAGAACGCTGAACTGCCAATGCAATCAGCGACATAGCCTGTGCATCCCGTGTATCCCAAGTTTTCTGAGCTGCAGTTCTTGGGGGAAGTGGCTGAGCGGGCTGAGGTGGAGGGGCTGAGGTTGCCCTCTTGCACGTCCTCCTGGAGGAGGAGTAGCGGGAGCCACAACTCCCGGTCGTGCTTCCTCTCCACTGACATAATCCCACAAATTTTTTGCCACTAATACATTCTTCATCATGAAAGACCAAAGGGAATAATTGTTCCCATCCAATCGGTCTTCCTTGGACACATAGGTGAATACATCTCCTCCCTGATTTGCCATTATTTTCCAAAAGGCAATAGAGCAATGTCAATGCAGTACGGGCTGGAAATCTGCAAATTTCCAGAAATTGCAGCAAACACAAGTCTGCAATTAATGTGCAAAGGGTACTCTTTCAAAAAAAACTGTCACTGATGCACGCTTCCCAAGGTGCAATTAGTGCTCAGCAGCACTAAAACATCAAAAGCCCCAAAATTTTCTGCCCAAAATTTCTGTCACAAATGTCTGTTACAAAAGCCCCAAAATGTGCATTCAATGTGTCACAGACAGACACAGCACGTTTCCCAATGCTGAAAACTGAACCTGCTGCTGCTCTGTTACATACACAGAGCACGTGTCCCAATGCAGAAAATTGACCCTGCTGCTGCACGAACTCCTGTGTTGAAATAAAAAATGCAAAATGTTACCTCTGCAGAATGATTGACGACAGGCACGAATCCCGAGGCAATGTCTGTGCACAGGAACAGGCTGGCGAACAGAGGCCCAGGCGTCAGCTGGTTGCAGAAACAGGGACGGATCTGCGCAGTCGGTAGCTGGTGGCGGGCTTCTGTAGGTACAGGAGGCGGCGTCTGCAGACAGGTGGCACGCGCAGGTACAAATGTTGACGGCGCCTGCCAGGTGGCACGCTGGGACAGGTGGCACTGGGGGCGTCTGCAATCAGCGCGCTGGGCAGAGAAGGCTGCGCCTGGACTGAAGACGTCTGCAGATGGCGCGCTGCAACTGGCGGGTGGAGCTGTGCGCTGGCGGCTGGAGCTGACGCTGGCGGGTGGAGCTGCGCTGGCGGCTGGAGCTGCAAGTGACGTGGCTGCTGACGAAGGTACAGGCTGCACGTGCTGTACCAGACAGGTACTGACGAGCTGTCAGTGCTGACGCAAGTCCTCGGGAACCGAACAGAGCTGCTGACCGGCTCTGATACCAAATGTCAGATGGGAGAGGATCGAGGTGCAGCTGAAGTGCAGTAGACAGTGTGAGAGTGAGAGACAGAGTTGAGCACGACACCCAATGCAATAGTACTGAATAGAGTGTAAGCTGAAAGTACAAATGATAACCCTTATACCTTAGGGTTATAAGGGGCTGTTCACACCCGAACACAGTAAGTGCCCGTAAGTGTGCACCACAAGCACATACAAAATAGTACACATAATCTGGGGGAAAAAACCTCTCCTACCGAGAGTAAAAAGTGCCCCAGTGTCCTAGTGATCACCCGCACACTCCCATATGAGCGTAGGCGTAAGTAAGGCGTGTGAGATACCCAACAATTCATAAGCTAATTGTAAAGTTTATACCAGGATGTTTTTAATTGTTGTTTTCTTATGCATGTTTCAAATCCATATTACTTTGGGCATGTGCAATTTTTCGCATGTTGGTATATTTTACATTTTGACTGCTAATTCCTAGTTACACTATGTTGATTTGTGTGAGAAAATGTTAAACTGATCAGGGTATTCAGGATTTCCCAAGCTATTCAATTGTACTTAATGATAGAGAAAGACTGAAAATTTCACAATTTATTAGAGAGTTCAATCCTCTTTTGCTGTACATTTCTGTGTAATACAGGGAAAAAGGGGCATATGGTTGAAATTACCCTTAAAAAATGCAAACTTGGTTTATCCTGCTGTTGAGGTAAGGTTAGATTTCCTCTCTTATATAACTGACATACACCCAAATACTTGTTTTTATTGGTTGATTGTGTAGCATCAGGTTTTATAGCTCTTGTCATATTGACACACAAATACTCTTACTCTGACTGGCTGGTAACTGTAGCATCAAGTTTTTTTAGTGTAGATTTTACCTCGCAGCTCATTTATAAACCCAATCAAGTTTATGAAACCTCAGAGTGATAATTATTGACAACTAGTATTAGCAGTATTTGTGATCTTGTCATCTTCCGGTTGTGAGCTCCTTCAGAGTTTGATGGAGATGGAGGTGGAGGAGCTCTGACATGCCTTCTTTGTGTGGATTCATTCGGTGTTGTCATTTACTGCTGTCCTCAGCCTGTTCACACTGTACACGACCTGTTTTCAGGAGCGCATTTCATGTTTTGGCCATGTGGCAGCTAGGGGGGCATGTATTCCAGATGGGCGACCAGTTTTGAGTGTTGCAAGCTTAACCATGATCAGAGGTCGGCCAGTTTTTAGACTGGCACCAGATCGGCTTATTTCATCAGCTGCAGGTCAGCCTGTCTTCTGACCTATGCCTATATTAGGCAACCACACGTGTGCCTTCTGCATGACTAGCAGTCTTTCACCTCAGTCACATCATCATCGCCTGCATCATCTTCATCATCTGTTATTTATCTGGCATCCTCACTGACTTGGCATTCATACATGCAAGGGCCTACTGTTTGCAGCCTTGTATTGTCTGCAGATCAGAGTGTTATTCCTTCAGCTTCATTAGTGTTTTCATCTTCTCTCTTGCTCTCTTTCTCTCCTCTCCGTGTTCCTCTGTTTTTGTTGCTCACTCTCACATGGAATCATTGCCATGTTCTATGCACAAAGCTCCATAACGGCCTGTTGTGTTATCAAAGTGTGTAGGGTTGAAAGTCCACCACAGGGGTAAGAGACAGAAGGGTGTAGGGAGATTGAGAGATGGAACAAGATGAAAGAAAGATAATTGAGAATTTGGAAGATTTAATGGAGATAGATAGAGGTGAAATTGAGTGACTTAAGGCACGTGTACACACTTGAGATGATAGCCTAACACAAATTGAGACTATGGCTCAGTATACACACTAATACATGAATAATCTATGTTGAACATAATCCAAAAGCTATAGGTAACACCTCAAAATATCATGCATACATCAATCTATTGATGAAAGATGATAGATAGTACCACCATGGACAAGGTACATGAATCGAAATGCATAAATCCTTGTAAATACCCTCTACGGGCCTTCAAAAGCACTTCAGCCGTGTAATTACAATTTTATTACAGTAGTAAAACATGGTATAGATATTGAATAAATCCAAGAGAAACTCTATCTTTGTTATCTATACTATGTTCACCAAAGGCAGAGATCAAGAATCAAGCGGTAGACCTCAAGAGAAGCCTTGTTTGAGCATCAGATCTCCATTTTCAGCTTGCTGCCCTGTTCTTGACTGTTATTCATAGCCCAAAACAGTCCACATGAAAAGCATAAACCCATCAAAACTCTTTTCTCATGATCAAGGAAGGCTCCCTTGATATTCGGGACCAAGAATCAAGTGAGAGATCACCTCTTAAGTCCTTGTAAGAGATGAAGATCTTTAAGGACAGCTCGTTATCTTCTTTTCGCATATTTTTCATTGTTCCAAAATAGTCCTAGTACACACTCTCTCTCCACTCCAATGCATGAGTCTCCAACCCACTTACTTTCTTTGGTTCTTTCCCTTGTGTCCTCTCCTAGTTAGCATGCCATCACTTTCATCTTTGTGGTCATGCTAGACAACAACTGCCCAATTAGTCTTGTTGGTGCCCCTAAATCTACCACTGAATGGTGTTCTTGATCTCACGCTTTATTTTCCACCACGTGGCTACAAAACAAGTCACTTAAGTGGCTACTAATCACTCTCAAAGCCACATGGCCATTAACTCTCAAGACTCATCTTTGTGGCCTAGTTAGTCTTGTTGGTGCTCCTAAATCTGCACTGAATGGTGTTCTTGATCTCACGCTTCATTTTTTGCCACGTAGGCCACAAAACAAGTCACTCAAGTGACTACTAATCACTCTCAAAGCCACATGGTCATGAACTCTCAAGACTCCACTTGACTAACTCCTACTATTGGGACAATGAGTAAGTTAGAGAAGTTGACTAATTGAGAAGTCAGTCACTTACCATCATCTTCAGTTGTATCTTTAAGTAGGACCACTCTACAAAAAACTGCTTGTATTTTCCAAACTGTAACTTGGATTGCTAAGCTTTAAAAAACAAAAATGTAGTCCCGCTCGTGATCTACAACTTTGCTAAAGAAACTAGGACCAAATTTTGAATGTATCAGTTCTAAATTTTTTGTATAGCATGTATCTATTCTTTACAGCATGCAATCTTGGCTAGACATCACCATTTTCGACCCTGTAATTTCTGTGTATGAACTTGGCTGTCAACCAAACTTTGTAGGGGCTTTCCCCGGGTATCAAAGCCCATTCTAGATGTGCCAGCCGCCATTAATTCGCTTCCGATTAAAATAGTTTTTAACATCTTTAAATCTACTATGCTTGTCTACTGTAGTCTCATACAATCAATTTGTTTGCTTGGGCCTATGAACCTATACATCCTTTGGTATAAGCCAGAGTATTAATATTGAATAGATTCAAAGTCTTTCTCATCCATATCCATGTCATCCTCTTCTTCTTCCACACTATCAAGGTCAATATCTGCATCCAACTCATCCAATTCATATGCTGTGTGAGAAACCTTTTGTATATCAATTGTTACCAAGGCATATTGGCTCAATGATTCCAAATTATTTTGATGCTCATGTACTCTAAAAGGCGATTTGTAAAGTGTTTTAAAATATGACTAAATGTTTATCTTTCTATTTAAGGGTGGCCAATGCCTTGAATACCCTATAATTATACTTGGGTCGTCATTGATGAGATACCTAAGAGAAATTAAAAGTTTAGTCAGGTGGTCAAATTGACCAGAAAGCTTATATGAATAAGATTTTTATACTCAAATAGTCACATTGACTAGAAGCCCATATAATGAGTGGTTTTAGAAATTGAAATCAGATGCTCATGATTGAAGAAACGAAACATGAACCGGTAAAGCTATATAATGAAGTTCTCCAAAAGCCAAATTTGATGATAACTAAAATTTAGGACGTTACTATTTTTGGAAATTGCTCAAACAGAAATTCTGTTCGCATCAAAGGCTTTGGAATTTCGTAAGGAACAATTTTGTTTTCAGTAGCTATCTCAAAATTTTAACTATTTGAGAGATTTTCACAGTAGAAGACTCAGAAGCTTCTTTCTCTAGAAAAGTGACATGCGGCATCTAGGAGAGGACATGTGTCATTTTGAAAAGACAAGTGTCCCTATACTTGTCATTTTTAACAAATACTTGTCATTTGTAATCTCTACTTTTCACTTTTGAGCACCCAAAAACCACACCTACATATTGGAGGTTTCTCTTTTTATTTGGAACAAGTTCTCATACTAAAATTTCAACCACATGCTTTGTACTCTACTATCTATCTCTCAACCAAGAAACACTTTCTACTTAGCTTGATCTAATCCAAACACTAAAGAAGAAAATCAATTTGCTGCCTAGAGTTTGTAGAAATTAGGATTTCAAAACCCTAATTTTCACAATTGTAGCAAATTGGCTCCTTTATATATAGTTGAGACACTTGGTGCCCGTGGTTTTGTTTCAATAAATTCTTGTAAAAGGGGAGTGGCCGGTTCCTCTCTCAATGTGGCATCGACTCCTCTCTCTCTCTCTCTCTCCCCTGATTTTCATGGTGATAATTGATTGAGTTGGTTAAGTTCAAAGTATTGTCATTCTCATGTTCTTCCTTGCACTTATATGCTGTAGACTCCCTTTGCTTAAAGAGCTTAATCCGTTTACTAGCTATAGGCATGTGTAACTTTGTCCCATCCAATTCAGCAAGTGAATAGGCAGTATTGTAAAATACTCGCCTTACCACATATGGACTAAACCATCGCTTAGACATTTTTTGACTAGCACTAAGTTGATCTCCAAGAACTCGTAGTGGAGCTCCCCTCTTCTTGGTATACTTCCATAAACATCCATCCTTCAAGAAGAAACGATATGCCTTTCTCTTTATCCTCTTGAACTCCTCTCCTGACCATTCTTCCATCTTGGATAGAGTGTTGAGATATGGCCGATTCTCAGCCATTCCCCTTTATATTCCTCTTTTAGGAAAACCCCCATAGCTGAAATATTACATCTATGATGTTTTCTTCTTGGTGTACCTACTTTTCCCATGGCTGAAAACTCCTTTTTTGTTACTGAATTTCCTACAATAGCAACATTCCCAGATAGTATACATGTTGTACTTGTTGAATTTATTACTATTCCAACATTTATGATAGATGTACCAGCATTTAAGACACATGTACCTGTATATATAGTAGTTGTATAACCAGCCCCCGCTATAGTTCCATCATTTTTAGGAAGAAACTCTTTCTCTTCATCCTCATCCATCATGCCATCTTCATTTTCATTGTGTGCTCGTGATAACATATCAGCCACTGGGTTGTTCCTTCTTGCAATATGCTATAAATTAGAGTCAAGTGATTTAATATAAGCTATCCGACGCAACATGGCAATGCCGAGAGTAGCACAATTGGTTATCATACCCAATAATGGTAGACAATATGTCTCCACCACTACATGAGCATCCTTAACATACTCTCTATTATATTTAAGAGCTGTAACCACTCCCAAACGGTGCCTCTTTTTGCGGATATATTTGTTGTCTCTTATTTAACACCTTGCTTCAAATCTAATAGCATATTTATTCCCTTCAATATCATCCTATCCCACTGCCCATCCAATACCAATAGGGCTCATATTGATAGTGAGGATGATAGGCCTTCCATCCGAATAATCTGCCTTTTTCAAGGTTGGTGCAGAATTCAATAACTTCTTTAGCTTTCAAATAGTTTTTGTATGCTACCTTCCCCAATGAAACTTTTACCCCTTCCTTAATAATTGATAAAGACGTTCAACCACATTCACAAAATGAGGAATACATATCAAATAGAACATACGTACACCCAAAAACATCCAGACTTTTGATACATTGGAGTATACCTCATGCATCTCTAATCCCATCAATCTTAACTCGTGAAGACTTTTGATTGTAGGGGCCACATATATGCCCTACAATCAGTACATCCTCAACACTAAAGACAGATTTTGCACCTGATAGAGTGAGATGCACTTCCTCTAATTGATCGAAATCTTATCACAATTAGTCATGTGGTCAATGTGAAGAAATATCCTAATATAGAAACACAAATAACACCACATGACAAAGCACAGATTGATAGAAGAACATAGTTAGGGTTAGGGTAACTTAGACACAATGAACACAGAGAACGAATGAAATGATACGACTATTGAACATACAATGCTCATACAGCAAACACACTATGTAGTGAATGAATATTGTACCTTGAACTTTTGTATCTCAAGGATCAAGGCAAGGGTAATGAGCAAGAGAGTGTGTCATACTCTGAATGGATCCTAAATCACAGCAAGGCAGTCTTTGGATGTCAAACACCTACAAACGCAACCAAGGAAGGTTGGATCTGATGTAGATGGTAGTGCAGGGGAGAGAGAGACTGAAAATGCAGTTGAGGGGAGAGAAATACTAAAAACGCTGGCTGCAGGAGAGAAAACAGCAAACACAGGCTACAGAAGAGAGACACTAGAAACATAGGAAACAACAAACGCTGGCTGTAGAAGAGAAAACAACAAACACAGGCTACAGGAGAGAGAGACTAGAAACACAGGAAAAACCTGCAGCAGTAGTCAGCATAATGAAATCAGCTCTACACAATGTGTGGTAGGCTGGAAACAGGTGCCAGGCTACTATGGATAGCAATGGCTAGCTTGGACCATGATGTCCTCTGCATTCGGGGTGTGGGCAGTAAGCTGAAATAATTGAAATTTGTACAAGTGAGATTAAGGCTGAATGGAGGGTAGACAACATATCTATTTATAGAAAGTTTGGGCCCTCCCAAGTGGATTTGTGCTTATGGGATACAGACACTCTCTAGGAACTTATTTATTTTTAAATAAACAAGGTTTCTTTCTTAATTAAGCATGTTTTAGGGCTGTTTAAGTGAAGCTAATGCATTTTTAGCTCAACACCTTCTTTCAAGCCCAACAATGGTGCCATGAGAAGTACGCCAGCCAAGCTTTTTTTTTTTCCTTCCAAATCTTTTATCCCAAGGCATCCCGTCCCAAAGTAGCCAGAGCATCGGACAAAGGGTGCTCATGAGCTGCCCAATGGTCTACTAAGACTACAGAGACGATGGTTATGTTACTAAGGGAGCCCAAGCGATCACCCTAGAGAGGCCAGGGCATCAGACAAAGGGTGCAGGTTGGTTGGCCAGTGGCCTACCAAGTTCTACAAAGGCGGATGGAATAAGTTATGGACTTTCTTTTTTTTATAGGGCTTTCTAGTTTTGATAGATTTAACATTAAGTGAGGGTTTTAAATCAATTTTCATCCTATTGAGTATCCGTGTCCCAAACGGGAGAATGATAAGGGATGGTCAAACCCAAGACCTTCACAAAACAAGTATACTATCCTCACCATTACTGGGTGGCAGTGAAAAAGAAAAATGACTAAGGTATACGACACAAACATAGCAAAGATGTGAAGTAAGACAAACAAGCAAAGCAAGCAAGCAAGCTAGGGAGAACTACCTTGGAGATTGCCATGTGCAATGGCATGAATATGGTGGATCTAGAGTCGACCAATCCAAAAGATCGAAAAGGAATAAATGCGCAGAGATGCATGTTTACATGGATATAATGCCAATGCATGGGATAGTGCAAAGGGAGATGCAAGATGTCATGCTCATGCAAAATGCAATGCAATGGTGCCACTTGGATAGTGCCCTCGCAGGGAAATTGTTCACTTGCCTAAGTGCCCTTTTACAATCATGCTATCTTGACAGTGCGGATGAAGTTACAAATATCCAAAGTATAATACAAAAAGAATAAATGAATGAATGAATGTAAAAAGCTGTATGCATCATCACTATCACTATCAGGAGAAGTAGCCGCCCCCTCTCAAACTGGAAGGGAAAGCACCCTTTCCCCATCAATTTGAAGTAGGGAAGGGTGTACCCATACTCAAGAACCGGCCAGTTGACTGCTTTGGTTAAAATGTCTACAAAATTGTTTGATGAAAATATAAACTCTAGGCGGATACTGCCTAGCTCAATTTGCTCTTTGGAAAAGTGGAAGTGGACTTCCACATGTCACATCTGTGGTGTGATGATTAGATTGCCCGCAAGGGAAATGGCACTCTAGTTGTTGCAGTAGACAACGGTGGGAGAGTCACAAGGCAAGTGAAGTGCCACCTGTAAGCTCCTTGGTGGTACCATCGAAGAGAGCCCTATACTCAACCTTGGCCGTGGAAGCCGCCACTGTCTCTTGCTTACGGCTGGACCAAGAAATGGGAGTCGTGCCCAAGGTGAAGAGGTAGCCGCCATGGGAACACCGGATGTAAGGATCTCTTGCCCAATCAGAATCAATATATCCGTGCTAACATCAACTATAACTATAAGTGAGGCCATAAGAATAAGTACACCGTAACTAATGCAACACAGAAAGATAGGCAATCCAATGTGACATCGTATGTACTGTGAAATATTGACTCAGAATGTTGACAGAGTAAGCTAAGTTTGGCCTAGTATGAATTAACCAAAGAAGTTTCCCTACAATAGTAAGAAGATCAGCTTAGGGAGTGAGCTTTTTTATTTTATCATCAGGTGTGTGTATGTATATACGACACTCGAAGACTTTGAAGTGGGATATGATGGACTGAGAGCTAAAGAGTGCCTTGTACGGGTCTTTTAAGGAAGAGTTGCAATGGGGCACCGGTTGAGAATATACACTGCAGTGTTAGTAGCCTCAACCCAAAGGCGCTCAGAGAGCTCTACTGTAAATAACATAGAGTATGCCATTTCCATGATTGTTCTGTTTCGACGCTCTACGACTCCATTCTGAGAGGGGAAGTTGGTAGAGGTGAGCTGGCGAGAGATGCCATGCTACTGTAGAAACTTTGAAAACTCATGGAAAATGAACTCATGACCATTATCACTCCTCATACAACCAATACGATGACCTGTTTAGTTATGAACCAGCAGCACCCAAGTAGAGAAATATGTAAAAGCATTGGACTTATGCTTGAGGAAGTACACCCACATGTATCTCGAATGATTATCCACTATAAAAAATAAGTACATCACGCTGTTCAAGGCAGCAGTGGATGTGGGCCCACAAAGATCAACGTGAATGAATCTAGAAGACGCCTTAGCTCTATGTCTAGATTATTGAGAAAACGGGATATGGTATTGCTTCTCGAGCTACATCTCGAGCTAGCTTCAGGCGAGGAAGGCTCTCAAGCATGTCTCGGCAAGACAACTCGTAAAGAGAGTCATAGCTAAGATGCCCTAGGCAGAAAGGCCAAAGACGCTCATTGTTTGTAGACTTCCATTGTGTGGCTAATGTGTGGTAGCTATGGAACACGAATCCCTTGGCTATCGGCTCGGTAAAAAAATGGGTCATGTGGTATAGGCCATTAGGTTGAGCCTTACCGCGAGCAATCACTAAAGCAGTCTAAGAGTCAAGGAGCTTGATTGTGATCGTTGTAAAGAAAATTGCTTGCCCCAATTGGCAAAGTTACTGAACAGATAACAAGTTTACCCTAAGCTGAGGAATATGATATACATTGTCCAGTGAAGCCAGATTTGGACCCCTTGTCAGTGGCAAAACTGATGTAACCTTGAATGGATCTTGACCGAGGAGTTGTTTCTAGCGCAAATCCGCCTGGTTGTAGGGGCTTGGGTACGGAAGATGTTCTTTGTAGGAGTCATGTGATGTGTAGCTCCATTGTCCACAATCCAAACAGGTGCTAATGTGCTCTGTTGTGATGAGTAGGCCTCTGCAGTAACCTCGTGAGGAGGCAACTCGCAGATGTGGATGAAACTCACATCGGATGTCTCTACGGAGATGATGTGGGTCTCAGAAGACCAATTAGACAATCGCTTTGGAGTTGAGAATGTTGTCGATTGAGATGGCTGACCGGTGGCAATGTGAGTCTGACCTTTCCACTGCCCCTTGCAATCACCCTGTCTCCCTTGATGGGGATTGCTCCGACTGAGGGGCAGGGGTCAGTGACTTGGGTTTTGATGCTGTGCCTCTTGCCTTTGATCGACACTCGTCGTCAAAATGGTCAACCTTTTGACAATGTTGACAATACCTATTCTTCTTAGGTACATTCTACCACCTTGGTTTTAGTTGAGACTGGGAGTTTCCTTATGATTCCCTTGCTTGATTTTGATTTTGATTTTGATTTTGATTTAAAGTTTGATTTTGTTTATCCTTGCCTTGCTGCCCCTTGTGAGAATGAGCAACAAGAGCTCCCTCTGAGGGATTATTCATATGAAACTGATCAAACAGCCATGCAAAACACAATAGCTGACATTCAAATTCATAGAATGTGGATAAATTGGACAGAGAAACCACTTATTGCACAAAATTGAAGTATTTACGTGGCAGCTTGTTAAGAAACAAGGTGGCCTGATTGTCAGAGGACTTAGGAGTCCCTGTAGTGGAGAATTCGGCAAGGAGACGCCGATACTTAGCCAACTTGACTTTCAAGTCATCCTGGTCAGAGATTTTGAAGTTCTGAAGCTCAAGGTCCAGATTTATTCAACGGGTCCTTTCCCGAGCCACATAGCGGTTAGTCAAGTGTGCCCATCTCTCTTACGCCAAGTCAAAATGCTGAAGCTAAGAATGAAACTTAGGCAATAAGCCCTGTATCAACTCGACAATAGCAGAGGTATTCCTAGTCTTCCATGAGTGGATGATCTCGTATAGAACAAAGTGTGGGATGGGGTTGGGGTTCCAACCCCTACACAAGATTCCATACGTTTTGTGAGTCAAGGACATGTCTCATTAAGTTCGACCGAGTTGTAAAGTTTGACCTATTAAAAGGAGTTTTCTCATTGAATGCATGCTCGGTGGAAGATGAGGTAGAACTAGGAGGTGTTGGGAATGTGGGGTAGGATGGATGTGGAGGATAAGATGGTGGTGGTGGTCCAAGTGTTTAATAAGGAGGGGGAAGAGGTGGGTAGGCAGAAATAGGTCGTGAGTGTCCAATTAGTGCCAATTGATACGGAGGTGCTGGAACATGAATGTTTTCACAAGGTGTTGGTGGAGGTGGAGGCACTGGGACATGTAAGCCCTATCCAAATATAGGCTAGGACACAACATAATAACTAGAGGGTCCACTAGGTAATGCCATGGAGGCAAACTGTGGCACCAATTGATCCACACTCGGGAGAGACTGGGGGGAATACCCAGGCTGCATTGATCTCGAAAGTGTGCGACGAAAAGGTGGAACACCACTCGGCTGAGGCTGAGGAAGAGATGAGGTCCTAAGTGCTGTGTCTAAGTTTGAAGAACCCCCTGGTGTGGTGAATGAAAACATATGTTGTCCTATATGAGAGGCAACATGTGGTGTAGTTAATGGGGATTGAAAAGATGCGGCAGTGGAATAAGAGAATTGGATGAGAGAGAGATTAAATGGAATTGTGATAGATGTGGATGTGGGGAATAATGTGGATTCCTTTTGTCCATTAGATGCATTAAATTGAAATAATGATTATTAAACTGCAGCTACTTCATTTTGACCTTTGAAAACAAAATTGTTTGAAGGAAAGAAAGAGGAAGGAGTAATTATAGTTTCTTGTTTCAACTGCTTACCTAGTCTGGAGTTCATAAAGAAATATGTGTCTTTCTCATTACTCATAGATAAAAAAATATTTTGCATACATCCTTCATAATGAAAATTATCTATACCAATAGGAGAAGGGGAATCATCATTAACATAATTTGAAATGGTAGACATACCTGGTATCGGAGAGAATAAGAATGAAGGCAATGGAGTGTACTCTATGCCAGTTCCCACTTGCGGATGGCCGGTCCTATGTGGAGATTCTGCCCTTCCTGCATGGTCAGTAGATCGGTGCACTAAATCTAAAGGATGAAATTCAGGCTTACCTTCTATCTGCTATTGGGCTTTGTGCATCAAAATGAGATTGTATTAGCTGTAGTGATCTCGTAAGGTCTTGGAACTCCATGGTAGTCCAATGTTTGTCCGGCCATGTTGGGAGCTTGTAAAGCAAGCTGTGAGGCCCACTCCAACCCTTTCCTCCATGGATTTAGCTTGGATGTGAGAAGTGGTGCAGAAGTAGTGTTTGATGTCATCTGCCCTTCTGTTATTCCTGTTTCTTGTGTAGAGCTTTTAAGCCAAGGCCTAAGTTTCTCTCAGAGAACTCGGTTCTGATACCATGTAAAGAAATACCCTAACACAGAAACACAAATAACACCGTACGACAAAGTATAGACTGATAGAAGAACATATCAAGGGTTAGGGTAACTTAGAGACAATGAATACAGAGAATGAATGAAATGATATAACTATTGAATGTACAATGATCATGCATTAAATACACTATGTAGTGAATGAATAATGTACCTCGAACTCGTGTATCTGAAGGATCAGGGCAGGGGTAATGAGCTAGAGAGTGTGTCATACTCCCGACGAATCGATAATTACAGCAAGGTAGTCTCCAGATATCGAACACCAGTAAAGGCAGCCAAGGAAGGTGGGATCTAACGTAGACGACAATGTAGGAGAGAGAAAGACAAAACGCAGGTTCCAAGAGAGAGAAAGACTAGAAACGCAGAAAAAACCAGCAGCAGCAATCGGCATGCTGAAATTAGCTCTGAACAATGTGTGGTAGGCTAGAAACAGGCACTAGGTTGTTGTAGATAGCAATGGCCAGCTTTTACCACGATGTCCTCCATGTCCAGGGTGTGGGTAGGAAGCTGAAATACGTGAAATTTGTAAAAACAAGTTTAAGGCTAAATGGAGGGTCACATACCTATTTATAGAAAGTTTGGGCCCTCCCAAGTGGGTTTGTGCTTATGGGATATAAACACTCTCTAGGAACACATTTCTTTTTAAATAAACAAGGTTTCTTCCTTAATTAAGCATGTTTTGGGGTTGTTTGAGTGAAGCTAATGCATTTTTAGCTCAACAATCAACAACAATATCCTGCAAGCCCTACCATCCAACTCCTTATTCTTTTCTTGTACTTCATAGCCCTTAATAGGGACATCATCAAGAAAGGGCATTGTGAGCTATGGAATATAGTCTCTCAAGACCTTATGCATTGCATTCATCATGTGGGCAACTAAGTTAGTTGCACCTTGTGGAAGGGTATACATGTGCACCAAGCCAATTGGTGTTTTGATAATAGTGATATCTCGGCTCTCTAATGCAAGCTAAAATTGATCATAGCTAGAGTATAAATCCCCCATGGAATAAATAGCCTTGCAAGTAAAGGCTTTTGTAAACTCATCTATAATAGGTTCTACACCTATATTTATTATCGTGACCTTGTTGACTGGCTGTATATCTTGTATAAACCGCAATGCCCGATTCTTTTATTGCCTCTCGTTGAGCACCTTTGCTCTAAATCTAATAGCATATCTATTCCTTTTAGCATCATCTTGTTCCACTGCGCATCTAATACTAATAGGGCTCATATCGATAGTAAGGATGATAGGCCTTTCATTTGAATAATCTGCCTTCTTCAAGGTTGGTGCAAAATTCAGCAACTTCTTTAGCTTTCGAATAGCCTTTGTATGCTGCCTTCCCCAATGAAACTTTTTTCCCTTCCTTAATAATTGATAAAGGCTTTCAGCCACATGCACAAAATGAAGAATCCATATCAAATAGAAGACGCATGTACCTTGAAACCTCTTGACTTTTGATACATTGGAGCATACCTCCTATATTTCATAGGAATTTTGAGTTAGGTGCAAGACTTTGGCTTGCAGCCCTTCAATGATAAATTGAAGTCTATTTTCTTGCTGATGACTTTACTTGATAGTCGGGAGGCTTTGGTTGTTTCACTTAGCAACAACCGTGCTTTAACCTTTGATAGTGTTAGGGGCTCTATCCTCAATGAGGAGATCAGAAGAATGTCCAGTGGAGAAAGTAGTGGTTCAGTCTATCATCTTAGAGATAGGTCAGAGAAGAGAGATAGTGCAACAAATAAAGGCAAAAGTAGGAGTAAAAGCAAGGGCAAACGACAAGATGTTACTTGCTATCAGTGTGGGTGTAAAGGACATAAAAAGATGGAGTGCCAGTATTACAAGAAAGAGCAAGAAAAAAGAAACAGCAAGGAAAGAAAAAGAAGGATGACAAGAAAGATGAAGATAGCTCTCCCTTAAAAGAAGTTGTAAAGGCAAATGTTGAATCTAGTGTGTTCATTAAAGAGCTCTCTAACATTGGAGAGATACTTGTTGTAGCCTCATGCAATGATGTAGACAGTATGGCAGCAACAAGTGATATGCACATCACTAAAAAGAAGGTAATTGATGCCTTACTTTCAGCTTATGATAGGTTGTGCCAATCATAGATAGTGGACAGCGGTGCCTCTTTTCATGTTACTCCCTCTTTGGAGTCATTTTCTGAATACACTACAGGTTGTCTATGCAAGATTTACTTGGGCAACAACTATGCATGTGAGATAGAGGGTGTAGGTACCATTCATCTGGTCCTTGAGAATGGCCAAGAGCTGATTTTAGAGGATGTTAGATATGTACCTAGCATAAAGAAAAGTCTACTATCAGTTGGGCAACTTGATGCAAGAGGGTATTTTATCACCTTTGGTGGTGGATCTTGGAAGGTCCATAAGGGCTCTATGCTGATTGTTAAAGGCAACAAAAAGGGGACTTTGTATTATTTGCATTGTAAAGCATTACTTTGCAAGTTCTTGGTTGTGGCTGAAGTTCATTCACAGATGGAACTTTGGCACAAAAGACTTGGCCATATGAGCTAAAAAGGCCTTCAGATTCTCTAATCTTTAGGGAGATTTGATGTAAAAGGCTTTGGTCTCAAATTTTGTAATGATTGCATATATGAAAAATATGTGAAGTTTTCTTATTACTCTGGTATCGTTAAGAAGTCCAATGCTCTTGATTTAGTACACTCTAATGTGTACACTATGTCTTTTAATTCATATGGGGGTACATCGTATTTTGTTACTTTTATTGATGATTTCAATAGAAAGTCATTTGTATATATGTTAAAGAGCAAAAAGGAAGTGTTGGATGTTTTTAAAAGATTTCATGCTTTTGTTACCACACAAAAAGGACGGATAATGGGGGTGAGTATGTTTCTAATGAGTTCAAAATTTTTTGTGAGATGTATGGTACTAAGAGGACGTTGACAGTCCCTTATAATCTTGCATCAAATGGCGTGGCTAAAAGATATAGTTGCACACTTTGTGAGAGAGTCAGATACATGCTGTCCACAGCTAATCTCCCATAGCAGTTCTGGGGAGAAACTCTTAAAACTACAGTTCATGTATGCAATCGCTCTCCAAATTGTGCATTGGAAAATGGCATTTTTGAAGAGGTTTGGTTTGGTAAACCTGCTTCATATGACCATTTGCATGTCTTCGGTTGTGATGCCTTTATGCATGTATCTATAGATAAGAGGACCAAACTAGATATGAAATCTATCAAGGGCATCTTTATGGGATACGGAGATGAGGGAGAGATGGGTCATAGAGTTTGGCTCCCTCAGGACAGGAAGATAGTACATAGCTAAGACGTAGTATTTAATGAGGCAAAGTTACTGAAACATGCCACACAAGGTGACCTTTACAAAAGAAGGTCAAATTTTAGCATCAACAACCAGCCATTAGCTGAAGATTCTGTTCCTTTTGGTGCTGAAAATGAGCAGCAGCCCATTGTGCTACAGCCAGAAGATAATGGACAGCAAATAGATGCACAAGATGGAATAGGACAGCAAGAGGTACACGCTGAAAACAGGTTACAACAGCAAGAAAATGCTAAATATCAGCAACTTGGTGATGATGTCCACGTACCTAAGGATGTAGGCCCATTGCACCAACAATATCGATCATTGGGTAAGGTCTACACGTGTCAGATGGTAGCCATAGACGTTTTAGCCATCTTTGAATTGCATTTCGTTGACTAATGAGGGTGAGCCTTTGACATTTAGAGAGGCATAGTCATGTGAAAACAAGAGAAAGTGGGAGCTTGCTATGTAAGAAGAGATGAAGTCTCTATATGCAAATAACACTTGGGAGCTTGTACCTTTGCCCAAGGATAGGAAAGCTATTTTTAATAAATGGGTTTACAAAGTGAAATGCATTGATGGGAAACCCAAGTACACAGTACGGTTAGTTGCTAAGGGCTATACACAAAAGGAAGGCATAGACTTTTGAGAGGTCTTTTCACCAGTGGTGAAGATGACTACACTTCATGTTTTGTTTGCTCTCACTACATCCTCGGATTTAGAGTTGGATCAGATGGATGTGAAGATTGCTTTTACATGAAATAGCTAGAAGGTTTTGCCATTCTAGGGAAAGAGCATTTGGTTTGGAAGCTGAAAACGTAGCTTATATGGGCCGAAACAAGCCCCTAAACAATGGTACAAAAAGTTTGATACCTATATGCTTAGCCATGGATTTAAATGCAATCATACAGATCACTGCTTATATACTAAAAAGGTTGATGGTGGAAGTCTTATTGTGCTAGTCCTATATGTGGATGACATGCTAATTGTAGGAAAGCATAAGAGTACTTTGAATGCTCTTAAAAGGTAAATAAGTTCAACCTTTTCTATTAAAGATTTGGGGGCAGTTGAACACATTTTGGGCATGCACATTAAAAGAGATAAGAGGGCAGCATTTCTTGTTTCTCTCACAAGATAAGTACGTTAGCAAAGTAGTTGACAGGTTTAATATGGTTGATGCTAAGCCCCTTGGTGTGCCTTTACCGCCACCCTATCTCTTGGTGTTCAAGGTTGTAGAAAGTTGTGGCACTGAGTATTATACAGAGGTTGAATATATTTCAGCCAGAGAACCTTCTAAGGAAGCTATTTCACTTGGCTGTTTGGTCAAGGATTTTGGTCTTTCTTCACGTACTTCAATATGTTTGGCTAAGAATGCCATGTTTCATGCACGTACCAAACACATAGATATTTGGTACCACTTTATTCAACATGATTTGGATGATGGTCTTGTCACAGTGACTAATATCAAAACCCAAGATAACCTTGCAAGTGTTCTCACTAAGAGTCTTGCAAAAACTCAACATGAGCATTGCATCCAATTAGTAGGAGTTGGTTAGCTTAAAGGTACCACTTCAGGCCTTTAAGTGGGAGGTTGTTGGGTGTAAAGTCCCTTTGTCTTTGTGTAAAGTTTTGCGGGTGTGACCACACCCTTATTTGTACCCTAACATATAAATACATTCTTCATTCTTTGTGTACCATCACAATTTGGGACACTCACCTCTTTGTTCTCTCTCACTCTCTCTCTCACTGTTGCTCCACTTCTGTCTTGCACTCCCATTGCGCACTCTTCCCTACACCTGCCTACTTATATAGAGTGGTAGATGACATGATTAATCACAATTTACAGCAAGCATAAAATTCACAAATCTGGAAATAAGACTTTACCCAACTAAACTTTGATAGTTGACACTTGATTAGTTCCAACAACTGGTGCTACTTGCGGTATTGCTCTAGCTTGTATTGCTTGAACTTGTAGTACAAAGAGAGATTGGCTGATCCCTCTACAAATTTCAACATTCTGGGCTGTCACAAATAACCAGTAGCATCAATAATCAAATTCCCTCTTGATTTAGCTACAATTTGGACACAAATTGGTCCTAGAACACTCCCATGCAAGCCAAAACAAACACAGAGGGACTGACCCATTAGATCAGCCGTGAATTCTTCTATCACAGTTGCTACATTCATCACCAGGTCATCAATTAATGGGCAGTCTGCAAAGCGGATGGGAAACCCTAAATTTGTGTTATAATTTAGGGTTTTGACAGAAAAAATAATTGCCCATCAGCTGCTGTTGAGGAATGCTGAAAATGGCTGAGAGAAATGTTAGGGAGATGAAAACTGGTTCAGGTGAGATAAAATTGATGAATTTGTCACTAAAAGCCTTTAAAATGGGTGGAGATCGTCCACCTACTATCCGTAGTTTTAAGTATTGCATCCAGTCATGCCTGAAGAAAGAGGTGCTTCATACTTCCTTTCAGCTCATCCAAGCAAATGAGGGTAGTGCTTGCTACTAGCTTGCTTGATGTCAAGGGCTTAGTGGCTTACTTCGATAGATGGATTGAGGGTTGCACTACTTGTCACTTGGAGATAGCATTGCCATCACCATCCTTTTTCTTGGCCTTAGTGAGTACTTCACACCATACCTTTTTGACCTTGGTAGTGTTTTCAGCCATGCCATATAGAGGGATAGGACTTTTATTGATGCATTTTTGGAAGGCCCACATAGATACCCACATGTTTGAGTGATAGTACCCACAGAGCCTTTGCACTCCCTTCTTTAGACTAGTAGAATTTCCTCCATTCATAGGGGCTTCCTCATTCAGCCCATCTCTTACACATGCCTCCTTGGTTAGTGCTTTGCTTATAAGATGATTAGACATCTTGTAGTAGAATGCCCCAAGACATGCCAATGTTAGACCTTCTTCAGGGATGACGGAGGTGGTAGTCTAGAGACGCAGAGGAGTGATGCAAACTGTTAAGAGGCAACTCAAGGCTAGATAGAGGAGGAGATATTGTTAGTGATGATAGAGTGTGTGCACTGACAAGAGGTAGGGGCAGGATGGCCTAGAGTCGTAGAGATAGACAGAGGGACGGTGGAGAGTGATCAAGGATCTTAGGTCTTAAGTGTGTGCGGACCCACTATTGCCCCTCGCAAGTCCCATTGACACTCCGATGCCTAGGATCCAAAAATCCTTCAGCCCTTGACTGTGGCAACATCTTGGATTGATGTGATATAGGCCATAGTGGCAACAACACTAGTAGCCCCTTAGGAGTCGCAGTAGGCTACAGAAACACCACAGTCTCCTACACCATTGGCTCATTAGGTTGAGTTTCTAGAGCTCAGCCCATCTTTGGTACCTGACATTCAATAAGCAAGGGAAGCCATGATGGCCCAAGAGAATGAGTAGGAGGTAGAAGACTCGGATGCCTACTCTGAGGCCCCCATTACACCTTGTAATAGAGATAGTGGAGAGGACACATGATAGGGCGTATGCTAGGAGGTGGTAGATGCATGCATGGACTGCAGAGCCATGCTGGTTTGAGAGGTTGAGAAGCACTCCATGAGGATACTCATGGAATGTGCAAGGTTTCGGAGGACAACACTTTAGGCAGGAGTGGAGCCTCGTGTAGCAGGATTTGCACTAAGCTCTAGTAGGAGGATCGATTGATTTTCTCATGCTACAAGAGTACCATCTTTAGGTGGACAAGATATCTCGTTGTTGCAAAAAGTTACTGCTAGGTCAAAGTCACACTTACTGGGCAGCAATTGTGGGTGCCATTGAGATATAGGATGGCGTATGCATATCTTTGGGGAATAGTGGACTCAATTGATACAGGGCTACGGTATCTTGATTTTTGGGAGAGCCATATGGGTCTCGATGGGAGTGGAGGAGCCACTCGTTGATCTATTGGTCATTTATGCCTCGAATGGCTAGCGAGATAGGAGACAATTTTGGACTACCCTCAACTAGTCTTTACCATAGGTCAATCATTGGATTTTAGGGGGTGACTTTAATATAGTGGAGGCTCTTGAGGATAGGAGAGGCAGATACAGAGAAATCATCAGGGGAGGAGTGCAGGTTGCTTGGGAGGAGTTCTTATTTCAGATCAGAGGCTAGAACTTGTGGTTCACAATGGAGCTTGGTAGGTCCATAGGTTAACTTTAGTTCTCTAAGAGAGACATGGCTATAAGTAGGAGCTAGGACATTCGCTATGATCGATTGATTTTATGTGGATGATTGGACCTGCGATAGAGGTGGCCATATAGGCATCATACCTAGCATGATCCTCTCCAACCACTCACTTATTCATATTTTCTTGAAGAGAATAGGGGGACCCCACTCGAGTGTTAAGGTTCCAGAGCACTTGTTCTATGAAGACAATCTTAGAGAGACAATTGCACAGATTTGGAGATCTAAACCCTTCTCAACTGGGCAAGTAGCTAGTGACTTGGATGAGAGCCCACAGGAGATTAGTTCCTTCTTTAGAGAAGAGGCCATGAGGAGGAGAAAGCCTCCTAGAGAAGCAAAGAGTCACGCTAGTGTCATTGGTTGCCTTACGAAGAGAGGAAGAGAGACATCCAAGATGCAGATGGACAATTGAAAGGATGCACATTGTCAGAGCAGAGATTGATGCCATGAAGGAAGCTAGGTCAAAATACATATTTTGTGCGAGAGCTTCTTACTGGACTCGATTTGGTGATAGGGTTAATTCATAGAGTTTTTTTCCCCCTATAGGGCAATACTCTAGACAAGATGTTAGTAAACTCAAGAGGCACAATGTGGTGAGCTAGAGAAGGCAGAGAGACATTGCCTATGGAACTACCCTAGAGCCTAGGAGGTTTGGAGGAGAGCTCTTAGGATAGTACTCCATGGCACATCGAAGTCCATGGTGATGACATGGGGGGCTATAGCTTGGGTCACGGGACGGAGGTCCAACGTGTGGCTATGATGATGTTCAAGGGAGCAATTCTTATCTTATCATTGGACAGCATCTGGGTACAATCCCTACCTCAGACTACTCGTAGACACAGTGGCCACAGGGACATTGTCATAGATGGAAGCTGATTTTCCAGCTCCATAGCTTGGAACACATGGACTGCAAGATGTAGCAATGCCATTGATGTTCAAGATGTATCCAGTAGGGAGTCTTTATTGAGGATTTGGACAGAGATAGTCCACACTCTTGTGGGAGATGGGAGAGGATACAAGGCAAATGTGAGAGGATGAGGAAGAAAAGAGAGGCTTTCCTATAGATTTGGGATTCAAACACCTTCTTTCATACCATCCCTTAGATAGTTTGGCATTTTAGCCCACGAGATTGGTTGTTCATACACCGTTGTATTTTTGATGTACTTAGTTACTCTTGATAGAGTTCCTTGTACTTAGTTACCATTGTATTTTTTATGTACTTAGTTACTCTTGATGGAGTTCCTTGTACTTTGTATTTACCTGGGATTTTCTTTGAGATGTTATAGTAGAATTTTCTTTTCTTGAAAAAAAAATAAAATCCCTTGAACAGCAGCTGTCTGCCGTTACAAGGCTTGGGAATGCTTTTGCCTGCTGTCTACAGTCCCTTGAACAGGTCACGTGCAGTTCTGGAGCTTGTAGATGCTGTCATTTGCAGCCATGGGGCCTCCTGGAGCAGTTGCTTACACTTCTTGGCCTTTTTGGTGGCTGGAATCCACTGTCTCAGTAGTTGTCCACCTCCAAAATAGCCAACCACAGCCTCTGTCAGCTTCTTTCCTTGGCTGCCAAGTGGCAGAGCTTCTAAAGTGAAACTCAGCCTGTAGACTTAATTTTCAGCAATTAGCAATTGAATGAATTAATTCTCCTCTTATTTCTGCCCACTAATTGGCCTGCGCCTATCCACATCTAATGTGCTAACCCATTTCAACTTAAAGCTGTATCACAACTTTTCCCGTGTCTCCCAATGCATAACTTAGGTTTTGGACACTTTATATTAATTACAACAATAAGAAAATTCACATAGACTAAAAAATGCAATGATATCTTGTTGGCCCCAAAATTGGAGCTCTTTTGCAATATTTCTTTTTCTTGTATTGCAATTTGGATGGAATAGCTTTGGATATCCTTCGCTCTCCAAATGCATCTTGCTGTCACATATGACCAACAAGCCTTCAAAACAATTTGCCCCTTGCTTGCATGGAGATTAGCCTTCACTATGCTGCTTGATAGAAAAATTTAACCCCAAATTCAATGTGGGTTAGCTAGCCTCATGAATCTCCTTGAAATCTTTCAATTTCAAGTTGCTAGAATTCAAGTTCCAGGCCTTAAAATCTTAGTGCACTTTTCAAGGTGGCTGTCAAAACCCTAATTTTTACTGTAAATTAGGATTATAGCAGAGAATCTTCGAATTCTCCACCCCTAGTGGTTGGAATTGCTGAAACTTGTTGAGGGAAGATAAGAAATGGCTGGAGAATGAGAGAGTGTACTGTAGAGAGAGATTTAAGAGTTTCGCCGCTAGAAAATATTCTTGCCTTGTTTCAAAGTGCATTTGTTGTGATCACCTGCTTCTTGGGAGCCCAAAATGGATTGTTGCTTGCCCAAACACTATCGTAAATTGCTATAGGCCCTTTTGGGCAAGTCGCCACCTCTTATAGGGTCTTTAGCTGGCTGGAATGCCCTATGGTATCTATGGCAGCCTCCTCTCTCTCTCTTAGTCTCCACTAGGCTGAAATGACCATTCTCTAGTCTTTAACAACCTTCTTCTCTCGTGCATTTGCTGAAAATTATTTTTGATGTAATAAGGCTGAAATTATTGTTAGAAAGGGTGGTGCTAGAGGGATATGTACAAGCAAAGATTGGTGCCAAAGGCACATTCTAGAAGCATAAGCCAAAGGGAAAGGTTGTCTATCCCATAAGCAAAGTGAGAGTTGAGGAAACTATCAAAAAGCTATTAAATGATGTACTTAGCTCATGGCAAACAAGCAATAGAAGTAATTGTTGGAGCATTATCTTGCAAGTGTTTATCTCATTAGTTTCTTCTATTCATTTTCTCGTTGAAATGGCTCTATTTCATTTCCCTCCACCTTAGCTAGCAATCTAGCTGCAGATCCACCATGAGTTTTATCAATGATCTAGGTTAAATTTGTCTCTAGGTACCACCTAGTACCTATCAAGCATAACTTATTACAACTTTTACCTTTGTCACCCACTGACATCTGAAGCTCCTTGGCTTGTAATTGTGACTTAATTGACTTGCACAATACATTTCATTAGTAACTTAATCAAATGGTAAAAGTAAAGCATTAAAATTTCATGTCGTTGTGACAACCTTCCCCTTGAGCATCTGGTGGTACTTTGAACCTCTCGCTTTGTTAAACTTGAAAGAGCCTGATCTTATGTCGGCGGCTCAAGTTGAAATGCATTGAGATAAAGCTACAACAATTGATGATATTTTGCTAAGTCACCCTCTTCCATCGATTTCGCATCCTTAGGTGAATAATTCTAAAACTTCACTAGATAGTGCTTTGAAACTTTATGTCTTATCCTTCTTTCTTATGTGCCAATATCTGCTGGAGTACCAAAATTTCATCCAACTCCTCAACCTCTAGCTACATTTTAGCAGATACATCCCATGGCATATTCTCATGAAATCTTAATAGGCTTACACGAGAAGCATTATGTATCTTCTAATGTTGAGGCAATTTTTGCCTATATGCGAAATCACCATTAGTTGATATAATGTCCCAAAAAATGAATCTCATGCAAAAAGCTTTGCCTTTGCTGAACACAATCTCCCTCTCCTGTCTCTATCTGCCATTTTGCTGATGATGTCGTGGAAGGCCCATACAAATACCCATTAGTGTGAGTTAATCACACACAGAGTCCTTACACTCCCTTCCTTGGACCATTAGGATTCCCTCCATCCACAGGGGGGTTCTCACCAAGCCAATCACATATATAGGACTTCCTAACCAATGCTTCCTATGTAGGATGATCGGACATCTTGCAGTAGAATGCCCTGGGATACAACAATGCCAAACCTCCTTTAGGGGTGAGGGAGGTAGTAGACCTAGGCCACAGAGGAGTAATGCAAAGTGCCAGAGATGGCGTAATGCTAGACAGAGGAGGCAGCACCAGGGTTTCTCATCAATTGGTCAAAGCTGAATACAAAAGGATGTCCAATGATGAAGATTTAGATGTATTTTTTTACTGTGTAAGTCTTCGTTTAGTAAACTCTTTTGGCTTTCTTAAGCTGATTAAATGTGATCATGATCCTTTATGTTGAGAAAAACTGCTTGTAGATAAAGAATAACACAAAAGACACTGGTGTTACCAGAAATGGAAAGGTTGTTATCTGTCTATTTCACTGTTGAATTGATTCTGAAGACTCTGATGTTTGCTTCAACTTATAAGCCTAGTTTGCAAAAGCTATTCACAATTGTATGTTTCCCAGCCATGATAGTGAATCTACCCTAATCAAAAGTACATAAGGAAATACCTTTTTGCACAGGAGTGGAAATACAGGGCACAGTAGCATGTGAATCACAATTAAATAGTAATGGTGTAGTCAAGCTATGTATCTGTATATGCATGCCTAAAACTTCACAATAACAGAAGAATTTTATTTCTCCTAATATCACCCTTGCATTGATTCAAGTAGTCCATGTAGGATGGAATCTGTCTCAATCAGATGTAGCCTTTTTCTTCTCTCTCTTCAATTTGAAAATTTTTAAAAGGGACTTGTGCTGTTTACATGAACCAGTAGGGATACATATTCTTGGGGGTTAACCTCAAGCTAGATTTATAATGTATGATCGTACAGCTTCAAAGTTCATCATGCATCTGGTATACCATGTGGAGCTAATGCTTGAGTGTTTGTCCACTTTGATAGGAAACACTAAATATTTGTGGATCACAACCCTTTTGTAGGCTGGGTTTGGGTATCATCATGCTGAACCAGATTACCTTATGTTGACATACTGGATGCCAGAAACCTCTTCTACCCTTCCAGCAAATGCATCTCATCAAGTTGGTGTTGGTGCAGTTGTCATAAATGACAAAAAGGAGGTTGTATATCCACTATTGTAGCTATGTGAAAAGCTTATTGATATAGATGCTTCTGTTTCCAATATGTAGTTGGTCTTATGACCTGTACTAAATGAACAGTTACTTTTTACCTTCTTTTTTTTCAAGTACAGGTTCTAGTTGTTCAAGAAGTCTCAGGTCCAATGCAAGGGTCTGGTGTTTGGAAGTTCCCAACAGGAGTGATTCTTCAGGTGAAGTTCAGGCACTTTCTTTCATAAGAAGGTACAATTAATACATTGAGTAAAGTTGTAGACATGAGTTTAGAAACAATAATAACATCAATGGTGTGCCAAATCACTTTGTAAGGTCTCTCTTATAACATCTTTCTTACCATAATGCCATCACTCATGCAAATGCCTCATCTATCCCTCGTCAATCATTTGGTTTCACATTGTAGAGATCAGTGTATGGATGTCTGCCACACACATATGCACAGGCAGTATTTCTGCACTAGAGAGGACATTTGGCCATCTAAGACACTTGGAACTTATATTCGGTTCGTCTGCAGGCAGAAGGCAAGAAACACACAACTCACTGGGCCCGGAGGGGAGTTGGGGGGAGGGGGTGGAATGTCACTCGAAATAAAGTACAAAGGTGAGATACATGTATGTAACTGTTGGGATGCTATTCTAGATTGGTCACTGTGCCTAAAACTTAGGAGCTCTGAGCAAAAATTGGGCATGACCAAACTGGAGCCAGACAGAATATCTTAACACCCAGTCTCAATGACATTTTGGGAACATAATGAAGATGAGAACCCACAAATGAAGATAAAAAGGGTGTGTGCCGATCGACAACAAATGAGGGGCCAGTGGCCCAAAAGGGTCCTCTCAAGTGCTAACTGATGAGGTCCAGCCATAACTCCAAGGTAAAGCCTCACTGAAGTCATCAACCACATTGCTTTGGCTAGAAACACACTCGAGGATGACCACTGCCTGTTCAATCAGCTCTTGATGATGAAATTGTTCAAAAATGAGACACAAATAGAGGAGAGCCACAGAGAGCTAAGTCATGCTCTCATTCTTCTTCCATTATTCCATTGTCATTCTACACTTACTAAAGAGTAAGTCATACACTAGGTTTCACTAACCATGACTAACTTTGGTTAGGTCACACCGAGTAATCCGACTTAGTCCCACACATGTATAGCTGGACATAACTAAGATACTGTCGGTCATACACAAGATAATGAGCTTGAAGTCTCAACACTCCCCCTCAAGCTCAAGATAAAATGTGTATACCAAGTAGCTGTTGGAAGCAGCTGAACTTATCTTTACCCAGAGACTTGGTAAAGATATTTTCTACCTGCTTATCCGTCTTCACATGCATAAGATTCACTCTGCCTGCAAGAACCATCTCACAGATGAAATGGTAGTGTGCCTCAATGTGTTTAGTTCTAGATTGGTATACTGGATTTGTTGCCAGAAGTACACTACCGAGATTGACACAAAATAAAGTCATCGGAGCATCCACCTGTATGTCCAAATCCCCATAAGCTTGAGTAACCATGCAATCTCACATGCTGTCAATGCAGCACCCCTGTACTCTGCCTCAGTGCTAGACAATGCAACCGTTGATTGCTTCTTGCTACTCCAGTTGATCATTCTACTTTCAAAGCCAAAGGCATAACCACTCGTAGACCTGCGATCATATGCTCATCCTGCCCAGTCTACATCCATGTATCCAACCAGTTTCAGGGCCTTATCTTTCTCATAGAACACCCATAATCTACAATGGACTTTACATATCTCATAATCTGTCTAACAGCATCCAAATGTGGCTTTTTGGGTTGTTGCATGAACTGACTTATGAGCCCAACAGCATAACTCAAATCAGGTCTAGTGATGGTTAAGTAGATTAAACTTCCAACCATTTGCTTGTACATAGTCACATCATCAATTTCAGCTCCAGTGCTAATGTCCAACTTGACATTCTGATCAAGAGATATATCAAGCGGTTTACATTTAGTCATGCCATATTTCTTCAGCATTTCCATGGCAAAGTGTTTTTGCATCAGCCATAAACCATTTTCAGCCTTGATCACCTCAATACCCAAGAAGTACTTTAGCTCACCTGAGTCCGTCATATCAAATTCAGATTTCAACATTCTCATAACATTCTATATCCCAAAGTCATCATCACTTGTGATTATTAAATCATCCACATAAATAACCAGCACTACCAAGCCTCTGTCAGTCCTTTTCGTAAAAAGACTATGATCAGTCTTGCTAACTGTGAGTCCCAAACTCTACAAGTAATTATTGATCCTTGTATGCTAGGCTCTTGGAGCATGCTTCAGCCCATACAATACTTTTTTATGCTTGCATACATAATGCTGAAATTCAGGGTGTACATATCCTTCGGGCTGATCCATATAAATATCTTTTTCCAAGTCACCATTGAGGAAAGCATTATTGGCATCCATCTATTGCAATTTTCAGCCTTTAGGAGTAGCCAATGCCATAGTTGTTTTCAGACGCATCTGAAATGAATTTCAGACGTCTGTAAATGTCTGAAAAACAGACGTCTGAAAACCCCATATCAGACTTGACGTTTTTTTTAATTTAAAAATGTTGACAACTTTACACAAAAGCATACAGAATGTGGTCACCTTTATCTGCCGACTCTTTCCCTGGATCCAGGCAGTCTGAAACACACTCCTGAGGAATCGTGACTGAAAACGACTGAACTCAACCTGAGGAACTCCACAAACTGTGGAAAACATAGCTCTCTACTTGGAAATACTGCTGCCCCAGTGCAGACTGCAGTGAGTCTTCAGAGTCCAGACTCTTCACTGTTCACAACTTCACAGTCTATAGACCTGAAGGCTGAATATTGAGATTCGAGGTTACAGACCTGGAGGCTGGAGCGTGGGACTACAGTGCACAATGCACAGTGCACACTGCAGTGACTGGTCACTGCAGAGTGGCTGAAAATTAAGTTCTGAAATTTGAAAGCTGAAGCCTGAAGTCTGGACTCTGGACTCTGAAGTTTGAACTCTGGAGTCTGAAGTCTGAAGTTTGAACTTTGAACCTTTGGAATATGAAGTTTGAAGACTGAAGTTGTTGCCACTGGCCAGTTGGAACTTGGAAGTTGGAACATTGAAGTCTGAAGATTCAAGAGAAGATTACAGGCCTCTCTCTCAGTTTGTAAGTTCTGTGCAGTGTGAGGTTATCTGAGCCTCTGAGCTGAGAGCTCTCTCTCTCTCTCTCTCTCTCTCTCTCTCTCTCTCTCTCAGCCTTCAGGCTTCAGCCTTCAAAGTTTAAACTTCAAGTTCAAAGGCTGCATAGTGCAGACTCCAGAGTCCAGACTCCAGAGCACTGCAGAATTCAGATTGGTGACTGGTCAATGGATCACAGCAAAATTACTATCATGTCATGACTTATGACTCGTGTCTTCATTAAATTTGTATCAGATTTTAACTTTTGAAGATGGGAAGAAAGCGGAAAGCTGAATGGGATCATGTTACTGTTGTCAAAACAGTTGGAAAAGGGCAGAATACATGTAAATGCAAATATTGTGGACACACTTGGGATGGTGGCCCACTACGCATAAGGGCACATATTTTGGGATTGTCAAGGCTTGGTGTGGAAAAATGCACTGCTGCACCACAAAGTGCAAAGGATATATGTCGTAGATTGCATGTGGGTGGTGGAGAGCAAGGGTCCACAACAAACATTGATGCAGCTGTATCTGATTTGGGAGATGCTTCTCATATCAGTGGGCGTGGCTCTGGCAATGTAGATGTAAGTGTTACTGTTGGGCAGCTTGGACAATCAAGCTCTCAAGAGCATGTGAGCAAAAAAAAGAAAGTGGCCAAATCACAGGGTGCTTTAGCAAAAGCATGGGATTTGCAAGTAAGAAAGGAGGCAGATATTGCTGTTCGTCGCTTCTTCTATACAGAGGATATTCCATTTTGGAAAGCAAAGAGCCCATATTTTCTTGGCAGGCTAAAGGCAGTTGGGCAAGTAGGTCAGAGCTACAAACCACCTTCGTATAACAGTCTACGTACGAAGGACCTTGTGGAGGAGGTCAAATGCATTGACCGTAAATTGCTTGACATTAGGGAGAAGTGGAAGAGATATGGATGCAACATTGTCTGTGATGGATGGTTAGATGCAAGGCGTAGGCCTATTATAAATGTTATGGCTACATCTATTTATGGTTCAGTGTTTTTAAAAGCTGTTGATACTAGTGGTGAATATAAGTCCGAGGAGTTTATCTTTGGCATCTTGAAAGATGTGATCCTTGATATTGGCCCAGATTATGTGGTGCAGGTATATATAGACATTGCAGCTAACTGCGTGAGAGCAAGTGATTTGATTGAGCAGGAGTGGCCTAATATTTTTTTTACTAGATGTACATGCCATTGCTTGGATCTTCTGTTAGAAGATATTGGGAAGCTTGCTTGGATTGCCCCTGTGTTGGCTAAAGCAAATAAAGTTGTCACATTTGTTACACGCAAGCATACAATATTGGCATTGTATCGCCAATTCAATAAAAAAGAACTATTGAAGCCATCGACCACACGGTTTGCTTACATGTTTATCATGTTAGTGAACTTGTTGGATGAGAGATGCTACAATGGTTTACAGCGTATGGTTGTTAGTGATGCCTGGGTAAGGAAGAAAGCTTCACGTACAATAAAGGGACCCGCGAAGGCGGCTCTAATACCAAGTGTGATGTTCCAACTCTCAGAGACCCGCTCGGGATCCCCTGGGGACCTCGTCTAGGCCTCGGGGCAGCACTAGACCCATTCCATAAGTTTGCCATTTCGACCCCTCAACACGTCACGGGGCACCCCAACACATCACGGAACGCGACATGGCACATAACACGGCACATGATATACCCAAGGGCCCATCTTGAGGGCTTCACTTCATATTCATAGCTGGAAAGTATTTACATGATCACCGGGGGCTCAGCAAGGGACTATGTCACGGTGGGTGGGTGGAGCTATCAACGCGCTACAACACGACGCCACGACCGTGGGTGAGGGAGCTACAAGAGTACTCCCTCATATATATGGAAGTAGCTGAGATTGTTTTGGGTGCATGTTTTTGGAATGATGCCAAGATGATCGTTAAGATTTGTGCACCCATTCTTAAAATCCTCCGTCTTGCTGATAGAGAAGGGGCCATGATGGGGCTTTTGTATGAGATGACAGATCGGATGATAGAGAAAATGGATTCCTTGGAAGGAGTGACTGAGTCTAGGGTGCAAGAAATCAAAGGCCTTTGTGTTGACAGATGGGATATGATGCACTCACCCTTACATGCTGCAGCCTTTGTTTTGCATCCTGTTTGGAGAGCCAAGAATCCTGATAGTGATAAGGAGGTGCATGAAGGATGGATGACAGTGATAGAGAGGTACACAAAATATGATGTGGATATGCAGGGTGTTCTATGTGATGAGCTTGACATGTACAAGTCGGAATTAGGTGCATTTTCTCGGCCACTTGCAAGAGATGAGAAAAGAATGCATCAGGGTGTGAAATGGTGGGAGACATTTGGCCCATGCGTACCTAGATTGCAGCAATTGGCTTTAAGAATACTCTCACAAGGATCTTGTGCCTCTCCTTGTGAGAGAAATTGGAGCACATTTTCACTGATTCAAACAAAGAGAAGGAATAAATTGCTTCCAAAACTTACTGAGCAGCTTGTATATATTCATACAAACCTTCGTCTTATCAATAAAAAAAAGGAATCAGGCTATGAAAAGATTGAGGTTACATTGGACATGCTTAACAAGGAGAAGGATGATGATAGATTGCTTGCATTGCAGCAGATACGAGAGGAAGAGGATATCGTAGCCTCATTGCCAGTGCCACAGAGGGAGGCAAGCACTAGTGATGCTCCTGGCTCGAGTTCTCTTGGTCCACATCAGAGGGAGGAGGATGATGATGATGACGATGATGATGATGATGATAATGATGCTGATGATGATGATGATGAGCAGGAGGAGGAGGAGGAGGAGGACTGCACTCTTGAGAATGATGAAGATGATGAGTAGATTAGTTGATGATAGATGAATTATGAATCATGATATATGATGTGACTCTATTATGCAGTTTTCAGTTTTGCTTTTGGTTGTTCCCTTTCAGTTTTTAGTCTACTATGCAGTTGGCATTGGGCAACTTGGCTTGAATCTTGATGACAGATGTATCACGTATCATGTCAATTCCTTGAAAGTTGAATGATGAATCATGAATCCTTCTATATTGACTCAAACTCTCGAGTCTCAGTCTTCAAAGCTCAAGAGTTATGCATTGTTCTTTTATTTTGAAATTAGCACATGTTTATCATGTTTATCATATCTTAAAGTTGTGTATTTTTCTCATATTTTGTTAAGAATATGTTAAAAAATTAGGGTCACGTATGATTCAGGTCTAGGGTCTGAATCATACTCGTTTCATACTTTCATACGCGTTTGCGTTTGACGTTTGATTCACGTATGGAAAAACTATGGCCAATGCAATCACTATTCGTATGCTTGCCATCTTGACAACAGGGCTGAAAGTTTCTTCGTAGTCTAGTCCATACTGCTGAGCATAACCCTTAGTGACCAGCCTAGCTTTGTACCTCTCTACACTACCATCGGACTTGCATTTAATCTTATAGACCCATTTGTAGCCAATGGTCTTTTTCCCATCTAACAGTGGAACAAGATCCCAAGTACTATTTTCAGCCAAGGAATTTGTTTCCTCATCCATAGCTGTGCACCAATTCTTATCCATCATTGCTTTAGCATAAGTGACAGGTTTCTTAACTTCCATAACCTTTGTCATATAAGCATAATGCTTCGTAGAGTAACCATTGTAAGTCAATCTATCCACAGGATACCTAACCCTCTGCGAGCGTTTGAGCTGTGGTGTACTACTCGATTTCCCTCTCTCATGAGGCGGAATGTACTTGCTATGCCTAGTACCAGGCGTATACACAATTGGAATACCAAGTTCACTGTCTAGATTGCGAGCTGAGTCATAGCCTAAAGTCATCATGCCAGGTGTCATCATACTAGATGCATCCTCAAAGAATTTTTCTTTCCCTTTGCTGTCCATCACATTATATCTTCCCCTTATTGACATAGTGGTGTTAGTGGATGGTGAGCCAGAACTACGCAATCTCCTTGTCCATGGAGATATAGAGGAAGATACATTCGTCACACTAGGACCTATCAATGCAGTACTTTGCCACAAATCAATTGTAAAAGCATGTGCAGAGGGCATATAAGACAGTACTACTGTAGGTGATGCATACCAAGTAGCCATCTCATCAAATACAATATTCCTGCTTACAAGTGTCTCCTGTGTAGAGAGATCAAAACATTTTAATGCCTTCTTTTCTTGCACATAACCAATAAAGACGCACTTATGTGCTTTCGGATCCAGTTTCTTTCGCTTCTCATTAGGAATATGTACATAAATAATACACCCAAATACTTTCATGTGATTGACATTAGGTTTGTAACCATATAATCTCTGAAAGGGTATCACATCATGAATACCCGCAGTGGGAGTCTTGTTCAAGATATACATGGTTGTCATAACAGTCTCAACTCAATAATAGAGCAGCATATTCTTTTCATTCATCATTGCACGAGCAACTTCCATCAATACCCTATTCTTTTGTTCAGCTACTCTATTCTATTGTGGAGTGTAGCTGCTTATAAGCTGCCTACGTATGCCATTTTCAACAAAAAAATTGTCAAATTCATGTGATACATACCCCCCACCGCTGTCTGATCTCAAACAAGAGATATAGCAATCAAATTCTTTCTCAACTTGCTTCCTAAACTGCTTCAAAACAGCCAGCACTTCATCTTTTGTTTTCAATATATATACCCAAGTATAGCGGCTAAAGTCATCAATGAATATCACATAGTATTTGGAACCTCATATAGATGCATTATGGGCTAGCTCCCACACATCAGAGTGAATCGATTGCAATGGTTGCGTACTATTCCGTACATGCTTGACAAAAGGAAACCTTGACAGTTTACCAAATTGACAAGCATCGCAGACATGACAAATATCAGTGTATGCAAACTTGGGTAGACCTGTCACAAGTTGTTTCTTTTGCATCATTTGTAGCTGCTGAAGATTAACATGTCCCACTCTCTTATGCCATATTTCTAAGTCTCTAATTGTGCCTGAGCCATGAGCAAACATGGCTGATGTCAACTATGGTAAAGTGGCATCCAAAGTGAATATCTTGTCTTGTCTATGGTCACGAACAATTGCAACCATTACTAAACTCTTCAATGAAGCATCCATGCTTATTAAACCGAACTTGTAGATTCTGCTCAGTCATTTGACCCACAAACAACAAACTTTAGTAATAGATGGGATATACAATACATCATGTAGATTATTCTTTCTACCATTATGAATCACTAAAGGTACTTTGCCTTTATGCTCAATGCTATGCTGCGTGTCATTTCCTGTGCATACATAGCCATTCCTGTGAGGCATCATGTCAGTAAATTAGTCACCATAAGGCATCATATGATTCGACGCTCCCAAATCAATATACCAAACTGCATCCTTCCAATGCAAGGCTTGTCTTTTACATATGTCATGGCAAAGAGTCTATCCCCAGACGCATCATGTGAAAGACAAGGCTGCATCCTCCCAAATCAATATACCAAACTGCCATAAGACTACTTGCAAACCAAGGCTTCTTAGCTGATCAGTTTCAGCCTTACAATGCAATGACAGTTTTCAGCATCAATCTCTGCTCAGATTAGTGATATTTCAATCCAAAATACTTGTCACATATATCCCTTTGCATATGGGAGTCCATACATGTCAATCTGCGCACAAGGTAATTCATGTACAACAAGTACAAGAGTCAAATCACCTTCCTGCAGGTTGCAGCCAGCTCAAGCACAGTCAAAACAAGATGTACCTCAGCCCAAAAACTCCTCGAAGTGTCATATACATATGCCACCACAACTAGAGTTTAATACATGATCATTTCATCATTCAAAGAGGTGTTGTCTTCAAGAGCTAGTGTCATACAATGCATTTACTGTTCATATATGGCCAAAGCCATGTTAATACATTTGTTTTCAGCTCCAACCATTAGCATTCAATCCCCTTCTTAGTCCACAAGACTTTTACCAAACATATGCCAAGTCATACATCTCACAGGAGCCAACCAAAGTCATGGAGTGCTTCAACATAAACCAATGCTTGCTACCAACAGTTTATGACAGATTTTCAGCCTGTCATGAACTCTCAGATTTGTGTATTTTCTTCAAGAAATTGCAGCTAAAAGGCATGAAAAATAATGCATATGTCTTCCAAGATATATGTATGCTTTAATGAGGTCTATACGGCATGTAAGATCAAGTGTATGCTGCCTATTCCCTGTTTATAATAGGCCTGCACTTAATTTCAGATCCGTACTCTGTCTCATAGTCCATAGCTGAGCTCCCAGGCAAGCATTGAGTTCCAGGGTCTTCAACAACCTTCCAAGGTATGTTTGTAAGCATTTGATAGCTCAACCAATGCTTGTTACCTTGATTTGCAGCCAAGGGGATCTCCTACATCATCAGGTGCAATCACGCTGGCAGCCTGAGTGTGTTTCAGTAGATCTCCATCACAATGATGATCAATGCTCTCTCTAATGTGGTCAATGAAGCCTCTAAATACTCTAGAGAGGACCCAAGCACACTCCAATAGCAAAGAGACAAAAATGACCTAACACTTACTTGGCATGAACAATGGCAGCCTGCTCCTCTTCAGAGAGATCCTGTCTCTTCAATCTTCAGGTCTTCTTCACTTTGTTAAGCTGCAGAGAGCCCATCCAAGATGGCTCTGATACCATGTTAAAAAATGAGACACAGATAGAGGAGAGCCCCAGAGAGCTAAGTCATGCTCTCATTCTTCTTCCATTATTCCATTGTCATTCTACACTTACTAAAGAGTAAGTCATACACTAGGTTTCACTAACCATGACTAACTTTGGTTAGGTCACACTAATTATTAAATGTCCCACACATGTACAACTGAACACAACTAAGATACTGTCGGTCACACACAAGATAATGAGCTTGAAGTCTCAACAGAAATATGCTTGTCCTTGAATGTGAGAATGTTTTCAGGCCATGCCATGGCATCGTGACTTTTGGTGAAGAGAATGGTGGGCTATTGCTGAGGATATCCCAATTATAGAAGATGTCTGAAATGAAGAATATATGGCATGAGTCCTTGGACCACCAGCTTGCCCAAGAGGGCTTTGCTGTGGTACTTTGGGCCAATAATCCTGAAGCCTTCCTCTAATGAGTGTTTGATGACAGTTACGAAGCCAGTTTGGTGTGGTAATCATTGGATCCATCTGAATTGGACCACAAGAAGTTTGAAACTAAGTGGCATAATTGAGAAACACAGGTTGAAGAGAAGCATCAGCAAGAAGCTATATGCTAGGCCTCACCAACAACAGGACTTGGTTGACCAGTAAAGCTTGGCTTGCGAGAGAAAGATGAGATGTGGCCCAACAGGTGAGCTTCCATTTGATGGAATATAACATATGCACAAATTACTGGGCTGTTATGATATTGAGTCCCATCTAGGATGCAAGGTATTTGGCCATTTGCCGCTTGTTAGAACAATGATGTATGACACACATGGCGTCATATATCGAGAGATCTTCTTAGAGGATACAAAGATGCAGAGATCATCACATGACACTAGGGAGATAATAGAGTATGGTAGACATTTCATTGCATCGGGAAGTGCATCACACAATGGTCATAATCTTTAATGGCATGTCACAATGGCCAGGTTGAGGAGGGCACACATGTTGAAACCCCAAGGGGGGATCGAGTATAGTAGACTATTTGATGGGGTCACCCTCTTTGTAGCCAGACATCATTTTCTTTATCCTTTCATACGAACCTATCGGCTTTGTAACTTGTAAGTGCAAGGAAGAACGTGAGAATGACAATACTTTAAACTTAACCAACTTGATCAATTATCACCATGAAAATGAGAGAGAGAGAGAGAGAGAGAGAGAGAGAGAGAGAGAATGGCAGACTTGCGGACGTGCCTACCTGCCTGCGGACGTGCTTCCCTTGACTAGTGCAAGTGCTCACCTATCTCGTGTGTTGCCTGAGTTCCTTCCTCAGATCAGTGCAGGGTGACTTCGAGCCTTGCCCTTGCCTTCTAGAGAACTCTTGGTTGCCCTGCAGTGCAAACTGACCGAACGCTTGAATCTGTCTTGTGTGCTACTTGAGATCCCCTGGTTGTCCTGTGTAAGGTCCGTTTTTGCCCTGCTCATGCCCTGCCCTAGCACATCTATGAATCATCATCGACCTGAATTGTGAACATTCTTGCTCTGCGACGTAACATTACCGTGGCTTCCTGCTCTGCGTTTGAGTGTGAGGGTCTATCTGTGACGTCCTTCTCTACTCACGGGTAAGACAGAGTGTGAGTGGGAGAGATTGTGTAAAGGTTTGTACAAACAGTACAACAGAGTATAGATTTGTGCAGAGGTCCTGAGGTACAACGGCCTGTAGAAGGTGACAAATTCAGTTCAGTTCTATGACAGACAGTCAGGGTTGGGATAAACTGTGTAATAAGCATAAAGCTTAGTTATGGCAAATTTGTAGGTGTCTAATGGTATTGATATGGCCTTTCTAGATCAACATATTGGGAATGGGGACGATAAAGACTTGGTGGAATCAGATGGTGATTCATCAGCTGAAGATTCTAGGCAGTTATTGGATGGGGATGAGATGGGTAAACGTCATAAGATGTCGGCTAATGAACTGGCTTTGTGTGCCCCAAATTTCCCTCAGCAAAATGTTCATGCTTCATGTTCTCAGATCGATGAGTCTTTTCAGTTTATGCTGGCCACTGTTAATAATCTTATGTTGGAATATGCTCATGCCAATGAGGATAAAGCAAGGTCTTTACCGGAAGGGCAACATGTGATCACTATTATGGGAACTGATCTGGTTCTACAGCAGATTGCTACCTTTCATGAGAGGGCAGCCATCTTTTACTTTACGGGAAGGACTCCTTTGATCACTAGAATCCGTGCTTGGTTGCAGTCTATGCTTGTCAATGTGGAGATGTGTCGGGATGATGCTTTAGGGCAAGTGCAGGCCCCCCTTGTGGAAGAGATTTATGATGGACGAGAGGCTTTTTTGAGGTCCTTTTTCGTTCCCTGGAAGTGCATGCTCATATTATGCAACGTATCCCGTTGTTCATGGATGGACAGTTAGTACATATAGTTCCATGGAGGCCTATGGCGGAGTTTTAGGAGATACTTAGGCAGGCATGTCCAATTTGGGTCGAGGTGGTTGATTTTCCTGCACATCTTTGGTGACTTCTTCCCTTGGTTTTGAGATCTCTTGGTGAGGTGCTGGTGGAGCCTCGGTTGGCCTCCTGCAATAGGAACAAGGCTTGTATGCTTTGGGATATAGGGAAATCTCGCCCGACCAAAGTTCATTTTGAGGTTCTGGGGTTGCAGACTTTGGTTTATGAGCTGAAATGAGGCACATTTACTAGACACTGTTTCAGATGTGGACAATTGGGACATTTCATTTCAGAATGTGATAGAAGCCATGATGTATTGCAGCGATCTATGGATCTTGGCATGGATATGCAAGATCATCCTTCCCAACGGATGGTTCAGCAACCAAAAGCTGATCTTGAGTCGATTGTCCAACAGGGAAAAGATGATGGAAAGAAGGTTGCTTCTTAAGCTGGTATTGAGCGTGTATCGCTTTCGGTGGGTTAGAACTTGCTCCTCAGGATAATTCTTGGGTCACGGTGGCTTGCTGTAATGCTAGATAGGAGCCTCGGTCAACTCTTGTTTGCCCAACCCTACAGCCTATCACTTAGACTTTTCAATGTAGAGGTAGGGGGTTCTATTTGAAACCTCAACCTTCACGTGTTCCTGTAGTTGGTGCGAATGAAAAAAGGGTTTCTGATTCTGCTATGTGCTTTGACTTGCGTGGGAGGATGGTGCCTCCTTGGGATGTTTTCCGTTTCCAGCAACAACAATTTCCTTCTCATGCTTTGATTGCCAGTTTGCAAAGGGAAAATTTGGTAGATGTGATTTGAAGCAAGATGAAGAGATTTCAGGCAGCCAAAGGAGTTTATATAAAAGGGAAAGGGAAAGTGGGGGTTCAGTAGTTTCCTTTTCTGTTATCCATCATGATAATTGCTTTATGGAATGTTAAAGGTATTTCTTCGGGCAGTAAGCAATATCGGTTGTGGAAAGTTGTGTTAGCTGGGAATTGGGATGTTTTTTGTGCTGTGGAGCATAAACAACATGCTTTGGCAGGATCATATGTATATAAGGATTATACAGTATTTTTTAGTGGTCGTGTTCCACATAAATCTGGAGTTATGTTGGCCGTCAGATCTTCATTGCAAACCATCTTTGATTTCTCAGGACCATCGAGGCAAATTTATGATTTTGGAAATCCTATATGAGGGAGAGGTTTTATGGCTAGTGGATGTGTATGCTCCTTCTACTGCTCGTGAACATTGTTAGTTTTGGGATGACTTGCATTGCCTTGCCATGGCTCATCAAGGCTTTGTTATGTGTGATTTTAATGCTCATACATCTGTGGATCAGATGACTTCACATCAATGGATGGTCCTAAGAGTGACAGGCGTGGGACGCTCTAGCAGCTGTGTCTTTGAAACAAGACATGTGGTCTTGGATACATCCTTCTCAATTAGGATATATTTATCGTTCTCTTCAACATCCAAACACATGGGCCAGACTGGATAGGATCTATATTTATCAGAGTGATTCTTTCCTCCTTGCAGTCATTGATATGTGGGTGGAGCGATAGCACGTCTTGTTTGATCACTATCCTTTGATCTTGGAAATGGCACACCAACATGTTCATGTCTATAAGGCTCTCCTAACTTGTTTGCCTCTTTGTTTCAATCAATCCTTTCTGCTGCAAAATCAGTTTCTGGAATGTATTCAGCAATTAATTGATTCGTTTCACTCCAGGGTCCTATCAGAAGGGATGGAAGCATGGGCTGTTTTTAGGGATGATGCACGTTCGTTATCTCGAAAGTATGGTATTCAGCATGCTTCCTTTTTACGCATTGAATTGTTACATGTGCAATATTTGTTGGCCCATTCATTATCTCTATGTCAATTGGGAGATACCACTGATGACTTGCTTATATGCATTGAATGGTTGAAAGGCTGAGTTCAATCTCTACAAGAAGAGGAATATGCTAAATACAAATTGTTGTCCAGAGTGGAAGCTTTGCATGACAATAACTGTCAATCTCATCAATTCTTTGCTTGATTACATCAGAAATACGCTCGGGAAAATATTGTGCGTTTGAAGAATGAGCAAGGTGTTATGGTGACAGATCCTGCATCCATCATTCAAATGTTTGTTGATTTTTATAAATCATTGTTGGGCCCTCAAGAGATTCTTTTTGAAGCTGTACATTCTGCTCCCCGATACATTCGTGATCTAGTTAGTAACTAGGTTCAGCCAGAATGGGTTGCCTTAATGGATACTAATATTTCAGAGGATGAAGTGGAAGAGGTGTTGTCCCATTTGCCTTGGTTGGGATGGGCTTCCTAATGAGTTGTTTTCAGCCAATGTTGAATAGTTTGAGGATCTGTTGACTCGCCTGTGTCAGCAAGTATGGAATTCTAGTGTCATGCCTTCAAACTAGAAGATTGCAGTCATTTGGTTATTGCCTAAGGTTCCCTCTCCTACCTTTTTGAAAAAATGGAGACCCATTTTTGTTATGGGTTCTTTATACAAAATCTTCTATAAACTCATTGCCAACAGATTGCAGAAAGTATTTCTGCATTTGGTTCATCCACGTCAATACGGTTTCATTAAGGGCTGGAATATAATGCACAACATTTTGAATGGGATTGACTATGCAAAAGCTTCAGGCTAGCAGGTTGTTATGCTTCAGCTTGATATTAAAAAGGCATTTGATCATGTAAGCTCGTCTTTTTTGAGGCTACCATTGGTACCAATAATGCGGGAGAGGCGAGCGGAGCGACCAACACAATAAACGCCCCCACGAACATGAATCAAACTTAGGTTCTTTAAGCGTTATAGTTAATTTATTTCTCATGGAAGAAATAAAAGGATTAGCTATGGGCATAGAGAAGAGGGAGAGAGAAGGAGGAGAAGAGGGAAGAGAGGAGAAGAAGGAGAGAAGGAGGAGAAGAGGGAAGAGAGGAGAAGAAGGAGAGGAGGAGAAGAGGGAAGAGAGTGAAGAGGGAAAGAAGAAGAGGAGGAGAGAGAAGGAAGGAGAAGAGGAGGAAAAGAAGAAGGAAAGGAAGAAGAGAGGGAGAGAAGAAGAGAAGGAGAGAGAAAAGAGAGGAAGGGAAGGAGAGAAAGAGGGGGAGAGAGAAGGGAGAAAAATAAGAGAGAGAAGAGGGTGGTGGAAAAGGACATTTCAACAAAGATGCAACAACTCAAAAAGTGATGCAGTCCTAGCTGTGGTGGCCTATCCTCTTTTAAGATGCGACACCATTCATGAAGCGTGAGATTGTTGGTTTGTCTCTTCCTAGTGGGGCACAACTTGTGGGTCAATCTTTGGCATATGATTCCTTTATGTTCCTTAAGGCTAATCGCTTGAATGTTAATCGGGCAATGGTAGCGTGGAAACTTTTTGCTATGGCATCGGGACTTCATATTAACGCTAAAAAATCTACACTGCTCTCTTGTATGGGAAATAATTTGCAGGCTTTGGGCTGGCATGGTATTGTGATTCCTCAGGGAAATATAACCAGACACTTGGATTATCCTATTGGTGTGGAGGTAGCTCCTTGTGCCTTGTTGGATTGGATAGCATCTTGTATTCATGATTGGTTTATGTACTGGAAATCTCAAGGCTGGCCTCTCCATGTGAGACTTAAAGTTGCTCAATGCATTATGATTAGCATGATTTTATTTTTCTTGCCATTGCTTCCTTGGACCAAGAAGTCTCTTTTGGAATTGGTTCAGCCTATCTGATTCATGTTATGGAAAAAGAAAGGAAATCGCCTGGGCCCGGTGTGGATTTTGTGGTAGCATGTGACTAGTCCTAAAAGGATGGGAGGAGGAGCTCTTTTGGATGTTAATTTTCATATGATTGCTTTTAGGTTAGCTCTTCTGCAAGCACTATGTGTAGAGAGTCATCCCTGGACAAATATAGAAATTTTTTTAATAAAATGAATTGGCATTTCTCATGGTAGTACGGTCAGTACGGTCATTAATGCTTCTTGGTGGCATGTGCTTAACTCCACAAGATCTATTAAGGTCTTCCAGTCTTTTCTCCTTTCTCATATGATCACATCTTGGTAGGCAATGTTACGTTTTGCAGTTTGGCGCCCTCCTGATTTTCATCATGAGGAGAATTCCTTGCAAGGTGAAGTACTGGCTACCTTTAGGTTGTTGGATTGGCCTAATAAAGATTTGCAGCGAGACAAGTTCAATCGGATGGCTTGTTTGGGGTTGTAGACAGTCTTGGATGGTGTCATTCTTGGGCAGGCTTGTCTTTATTCTTTTCGGCGTATTCGTCAGTACTTTCGGGTGTCTAGAGGATATCATGATATTTGATTGGCCATACAGCACAGACTTTTGAGGTTCTATCCTTTGCCTGCATTGCAGCTATTGTCTCCCTGGTATGATTGGATGTTTGTGATTCCTGATGATTTCGAGAAAAGGTCAGCTAACCAAATATATCATCTGATGGTGGAGGCCAAGAGATGAGTCATGGGTAAGGCTAATAAAGTATAGCATATTTGGGATAGCAAACAAAAGTGACAGGATAGATTCATCCAACTCTAAAAATCTAAGGTTCGTATCAGGGAAAAGTTTTTATGTGGAGGCTGTTTATTGGGGCTCTTCCTACTGGGAATGTGCTGCGTGCGCGCAAGATCTCTGCTGGTTGATGTGTATTTTGCACTTCATGTGATGAGACAATGCTTCATCTCTTTGTCTCTTGTCTTGTTGCGAGACAGATTTGGAGTTTTGTTTCCCATGTGTGGTTCTTGTTGACTCATTACCGCATATCAGCTTGTTCGTGGATTATGGAAAAGATAACCTCTATAACCTCTTTGCGTTCAAATGATTTCTACCTTTTCCATTTCCTTAGATGGATAGCCTTGCGGCATATTTGGTGTAGTCGGAATGCCTTCATTTTTTATTCGATATTGGGCATTCATGGACATGTGGCCTGTATTCGTGGTTTAGTGTTGTGGCAAATCTCCTGTATGGTGTCTGTTGATCTGGTTTTTCCTAACATTGTTGCTCCCTGGCTGGATATTGTTCTCTCCACACCAATTGTTCTTTCTGTGTGACATTTCTATATTAGAGTTTGTGTAGACTTTCCTTTATGTTTGTTATTTTCAATGCTGACCTGATGGTCTGATGTAAATATTTACTACTTAATTTAATTATCTTCACGAGAGAGAGAGAGAGAGAGAGAGAGAGAGAGAGAAAGAAAGTTATATTAACGTCTTCTAAAGACCAAAACTGGCCTATGAGACAAACTGTGATACAACTGATGAGGTCCAGCTATCCAAAATAAAAGTGCTGAATGAAAAGCTAAAAACTGGAAACTGAAAATACGGTGCTGTGAGTGTGATAAGTGTCGTGTATGTGTATGTGCATATGTAGCTCTGGTACTCCAGATAATGGCTACAAAAGGGGAACAAATGTCGGCTGTGATAGGGGAACAACTGTCGGCTGTGATAAAGTGGTGCGATGTGTATATGTAACAGATGCAGGGAGATATACTATCCTGGGATGTAGTAGCAGTCGTCGAAGTCGCTAATAGCAGGTGATCCCTCCTGGATGCAGGATGTGGTACATCGGCGGTGGAGAAAGAGCAAACTGGAGATCTGAGATCCAATGTGTCGAGTGTCGTCGGATCTCAGTCTGTTGTCGATGTAGATCAAGAATCCTCTGGATCTCCTGTCGGTGTGGCTATGGGGTCCGAAACCCACGGATCCTCGTGCGGCGTCGGGTACGTTGGTCCTCAGCCTGCTGTAGTGTGAGCCCGGAGGTCTGGCTGGAGGCTGGTACAGTAGCTCTCACTCTGTCTGTCTGAAAGAACTGTGTAATAGTCGTCTGGGTGGGCCCCTCTCTGACTGGGACCCGCTGTGTGCTCTGCTCTCTGATGTGCCATGCCTCTCCCAGAAAACGGCCAAATGATCTCTGATCCATATCAGTCATACATCCCTGAAGTGAGCTGCTCAATGTGTATCTAGATCTCAACTCTGAGTATGTCGGGCATCTGAGAACAAAATGCTCCTCACTCTCCACCTCTGATCTGCAAAGGGGGCATATCCTCTCCTCCCGTGGGATGCCACTGGCTCTGCCACTCTCAATCATAAGCTGATGTGATGATACCCTGAGCTGTCCAATAAGAACTCTCAATCGATGTGGCATATAGATCTGCATATATCTCGGAATCTCTATGAATCCCTGCTCTGATCATACCACCTGTTCTGTGGCATGGTACCGGTCCGAGGGGGGTGCGTGTATGTGTGATGTGGAAAACTGAGTGTAGCAGAATCATGCAGAATGCGTGTGATATCAGTGGTCAGTGTATCAAGGGGTGCGTATGGATCAAGTGACGTGATGTGCTCCTCCAGATGCTGTGAGTAAACATGTGAGAGCTCATGAGTGAAGTGTATGGTAGTATGCATGTGGGGTATGATATCTGCAGGTGGTGATGGTAATGAGGTGAGGAGTGAGAAACTGAGAAAGGTGTGATCGGCACCGAGAGAGAGAGAGAGAGAGAGAGAGAGTCGACACCATGTTGAGAGGGAAACTGAACCCTCCCCCTTTTAGGAATTTATTGAAACCAAACCACGAGCACCAAGTGCTTGAACCATATATAAAAGGACTGATTTGCTGCAATTCTGAAAATGAGGGTTTTAAAACTCTAATTTCTACAAACTTCAGGCAGCAAGTTGATTTTTGGAGCCCCAAGAGAGACACTAAGGAAAAAGGGTTTCTACTGCAATAAAATCTATCTTATAACATCAACAACCTCTTGTTTCATTCTTTAGAGAACCATAACAAGAAAAAGAACACCACGAGCAAGAAATCTTCACGCAGCTTCATAGAAACAATTCTCCCACGGCTTTAACTTCAACAAATTCACCATTCTCTTTATATTCTTCATAGAATTCATCAACCAATCAAAGAGAACACAAGAGAAACACCACTTTGAATGAAAAACTATCACATAGTATTCATCTTATTGTCTTCATAGTTTTCTCTCACAGTCTCTTATAGATAGATACATTGTTTTGCATAGAATTGGCTATCTTTGACTCTCTCTTTCTCTCTCAATCAATAGTACATCATTTCCTCACTACAATACTCAATAATCACTCAATAATAATCATTCTTTGGTCGTAGATGCCCCTTCCAAAAGGACCAATCTATTATGCAAGTTGGAAAGTAACTAACAGGGAGCAAAATTACACAGTGACGTGGACCATGAAGCCATGTCCTTCCTGATGAACAAGGCCGATGTGAAGGGAAGAATGATGAGATGGCTCCTTTTGTTTCAAGAGTTCGACTTTGAAGTCGTTACCAAACCCGGTCGCTCTCATGTCTTGGCTTCACACATTTTTTGGCAGATGGAACCCTTTCTGCCTTAGTGCTCACTCATCATGATTTTGATTGAAAATGAAATGGAGGGCTCTTATCTTGATGAAGCGGTTAGGGTTGCTTGGAGATTGCATTACAATTTCTACAGATTCCATGAATACCTTGAGACTACACTATGTAGAGAAGAAGATGCCCTATGTAAGATGTACGTAGATGATCAAAAGCCTACTTTAATACCCCCTCCTAGAAAACTTGCAATTCAAGTTGGAAAATGTGAATCAAATACTAAAGAGGAAAATTAGGAAGAAGACTTTATCACTAGTCTGTAGACTTCTTCTAAGTACCAGACCCCACCAAACTCCTCTATCAATTTCTTGGCTACTCAAAGTGCCTCTCTTATTCATATTATTCATCTTGTGACTGATACTATTGCAAAAATGGATGCATATGAAGAAGAAATGGGGATTATTCAAGGTCTTTTGGTTGCTATCAGGCTTGCAAATTCTTATGCAACACCCTCTCAAGATAATGGCCAAGTCGAAGTTATCGGAAGTCTACCATCAACAAGTATTAGAAGAGGCTGAAAATGAGAGAAATGGCATTGCCAAGAAGAGAAGAATTCAATGGATGTTTGCAAAGTTTCTGCTGCCATTGAAGAGTTGGAGATTCTTATTACCAAAGCCACTTTCCACAAGAAGTTCATTCCACAATGGCGGAAACATATTACCATCATGACACAGGCTCTATGTGGTGGCCTATTTCCTCTTCCTGTTGAAGTAGCAGAAACTTGCATGGCAAACTATTTGGAAATAAACTGAAGTGCAGAAACAGAGAGAACGACAATCCAGGGTTGTCAAGTACGAAAGAGATATGATACGGTACGGTACGATAAAATACGGTACTAATTGGTACCTTATGATTTTATAAGGTACGGTACAATATAAGTAAAAAGACAATGCAATGAATGTGTATGTGTGTGAGTAAATGCAGTGAAAGACTTAAGAATGGAAAAGCTAAGGACAATGAATCCTATGGGCCCGACTCTAGGACCGCGAAAAAATGGGTGCTAGACTAACCTAGGGTATCCTAAAGGACCTAGAGACATCCTAGTCTAAGAAGGTGGTCACCATCGCTTACGCCCAGTAGTAGGGCTCTGCCAAGGGAATGCCTGACGAGGTGGAGAGAAAGGTGAGATGGATGCATGAAGTGCAACGGGATTGGGACCTGCAGATCAATCAGTGAGTCCCCCAGGGGTAGTGAAAGAGATTGTCTACTGAGGCTGTGCTCGGGCCACATGTCCAACAGTAATAACGGGTGCTGAAGGAGTAGATGAAGCAGGAGTGGAAGGCGTAGCTCCATTGGACTATGCAGTCACAACGGTCTGCTGAGGCTTTTTAGGTGGAAAACCTTGGGCCTTGGAGCGACACTCCTCATATACATGGCGTGCTCTCTGACAATGTGTGCAAAACCGGTTTTTCTTAGGAAGTTGCTACTAGATAGGTCTAGATTCTTTGGTTCCATCTGAGGAAGAGGAGTCACCCTTTGATTGGCTTGCCTTCACATCTTTTGAGGTCTTGCCATTGTTGGTTTTCCCTCCCAAAAGGAGAGGCAACCAACCCCCTTTGTTTTGAATAAGGTTGTGATGAGGATTTCTTGTGGACTTGATCATGCAACCGTGCGTAATGCAAGAACTGACACTCAAACTCGTAGAAGGTTGGCAATCGAGGCTGTGAGATGATGTGCTGAATGAAATTGAAGTATTTTTCGGGCAACTTATTCAAGAAGAACGTAACCTGATCGTCGTCTGACTTTGGAGAGCCAGTAGTGGCGAACTTGGCGAGTAACTGCTTATATTCAGCCAGCTTGACTTTCAAATCATCCCCTTCCTTAATAGAGAACTCTTGAAGCTCAAAGTCGAGATTTATGCGCTAAGTACGATCACGGGCTGCATAGTGATCGAGAAGGTGACTCCAACTCTCTGACACGAGCGGAAAGTGCTGTGACTGAGAGTGAAACTCAGGAAGCAATCCTTGCATCAGCTCAATATTGGCGGTGGCATTGCAGGCTCTCCATTAACGAGTGTAGTCAGGGTGAGCTAGGCATAGGCTCTAGACCAATGATGAGGTCCCAAAGACCTTGAGACTCAAGCACTTGTTGCATGAAATTCAACCAAGTGGTGAAATTCGATCCGTTAAAACGAGTCTTATCCGTGAAAGCATTTGTGGCCGTTGTAACAGGAGGGGTAGTGCTCGGAAATAGGTAGTGGGGAAAAGGGTAATGTGGGTAGAATGGGGGAGTGGAGTACACTTGGGAATGGGTCCCAGAGTGCCCACCAGGCATACCATGAGTGTGCAAGGTGGATCCATAGGTAGGGATGGACTGGCCATGGGCATGGGAGCCACATGAGTAGCCCATGGTGGAGGTGGGATGGGAACACGTGGAGCAAAATATGGAAATCCCTGCGCAGGTGTAACCCAAGGTAAGTGGGATGACGCCCCATAAGCCGAGGATGGAATCCCCTACATTTGAGTGGTCATATGAGAGGTGAATCTGGGGGTAGCGAGGGGAACGCCCAACACAACTGTCTAAGGTACAATGGGTGTACTCATTTGTGGAAAGGTGAGAGGCACTGTGTTAAAGGGTGGCATTCTCCCTAACAAAGTACCATGGTGCAAAGAGGTAGAGAATGGGGTAGAGAAGGAGAAGGTGCTAGGAGCGGAGGTGGAAGATCTAACCCCTAGTGTATGTGAAGCGGATGTTGAGTGTAATCCAAGATTTTGAAAGGATGATGAGAGATGATCAAGGGTGGAGATAGAAGAGGGTGGGATGGGAGGAAAGTGAGAAGTGTGTTACATGCTCAAATGAAACAGAAGCTGTAGATGTACGTGAATTCCGTCTGTTTCATGAGCCCCCTCTATTGAAGTTCGCATACGCAAAGCCATCCGGACCCTGCACCTCAAAAGAAGAAACAAGTGAGGGTTTTGATCCATGCAACTCAAAAGGATTGTACAAACCTAACATTGGACCTGGCTGAGATGATGAAGATGAATCACTAGACGTTCCGAATGCCGTATATCCTCCATGATCAGAGAGGTGGTCAGCCTCACCAACTGGTCCAAATGTGGTAGCAAAGCTTGTAGGAGGGGTGTAAACATTACCGTACATGTTGCGATAGTACTCCTCAAAGTCCTCTATCATGTTAGTGAAATCTGGAATAGGAGAAGAAAAAAAAGGTGAAGGTGAAAGTGGAGTGTCGTCCTCCTCACCGAGTGGATATTGCCGTCTTAGGGCCTCCAATGATGGAGAAGTCTGATAGGACATCATAGGAACGGGAGAAGAAGGTGTCTGGGACATTGTGATTCGGTTACGAGTCGTATTGTGTGCCTCGCACAAAGACTAGCTCTCCACAATATCCGCAGGATACTCTTCACAAGAGCATCGGCTTTGATACCAAGTGAAGAAAACCGCTAGGGTTTGCACTGAGGAAACACAGAGTGTACAACCACGACAGAAACACAAAGAGACAGATACAAACACTGAAAGCAAAACTCAAACCTTGAACACAAAAACTCAAAACTCCAACACAAAAACTCAAACACAAACAGAAGAAGGGAGAGAAGAACACAACTCTGAAGTGAATGAATACTGCAAATGAATGTAAGAGTGTACAGATACTCAAGGGCATAGCAATGTGTCGGAGAATGGCATCCACCAAAAACGGATCTGAAGTGTTGTGACCACCAATCGAAGTGACGGAGTGAGAGAAACAACAAACACTGATCACTAGAGTGTGAGGAGACTGAGGCGACTGCAGAGGATGATGCTTGATGATGTGGGTGAAGCAGCAAAACGTAGCAGTAGAATGCTGCAATAAAACGCAGCAGTAGAACGTCACAATAAAATGCGGCAGTAAAACGCAGCAATAGAATGCTGCAATAGAACGCCCCAGTAAAACGCCACAATAAAACACGGCGGTAAAATGCAGCAGTAGAACGAGGTGATGGCAGGAATCGTTAAGGTTAAACCGCCACGTGGTGGGAGACTAATGGCTGAGATCTACACACAAGGGTGAGAAACCTACACGGGAGGGATAAGGCTGAATGGGGGCAGCCTGTCTATTTATAGATGTTGAAGGGTGCCCCAAAGAATTAGAGCTTTTGGGGGACCATTGAAACTCTCTCGGACCACTCCCCTTTTTAGAGTTTTTCATTAATTAAGTGTGTTTTGGGGCTGTTTAAGAATGCTAATCAGCTGAAAAGCATGTTTTAGCTCAACATTGGGCATATCATCCATGATGACCCAAATGTAACTACAAGGCATTTTGGCCATTGGCCACCTTTGAATGAACAAATGAGCATTTAACCTATTTTTAAATACTCAAAGAAAACACAAATCACATTTCAAGCTCAATGAGCATCAAATCAATCTGAATCATTGAGCCAATACATCTTGACAATTGTTGATGTATAAAAGGTTGGTTACAGAAGGTCTGTAATGCCTTCAAGTGCTTTTGCAACCACTCTGGTGTGTCTGCGATGAATACAATATCATCAGCATAGAGCAAAAGTGGAATCAGTGCTACTTCAAGTCCGGCTCTCAACCATCCTAGCCTATCAATGCAATTAGAGATCTATCATCTCATCAATGTATCTTGAGGAGTGCAAGTGGTAGCAGGCAACCCTGCTTCACTCCAATGGTGTTGACAACCTCCTCTAACGTCCCTCTCGAGGCTTGGACCTACCTTTGACTAAGGCTAAGATCCCCCATCTCATCACCTTCATGTAGCATTGAGTCAGAAAACTTTGCCTAAATTCTCAAAGCAACAGTAGACTCTCCTCCCATGAGCTCTACCCTCCTCAATGATGGCTTGAATCATGAAGATGTGATCCAGAGTAGAGTATCATAATCTAAACTCAGCTTTTGGGGCTGCTATGACCTAGTAGCAGAGTATCCTAGGACCAAAGAGCAATGGCCTTGCGATGGCCTCAACTTATTCAAGATAAATTGTTATGGATAATTCAAAGGGTTTTTGCTTCATACATAACCGTGAACTCGGAAGTATTAGTAAAGCTTTCTTTGGATCTGTCTAATTGCTGTCACATGACATTAGCATATCAGAATCAGCTAGAAAAGCCTGCTAAAGCTTGGAGAAGTTGTCTACACAATTTAAAAATTAGACAAGGGGATAAAAATTGATCTAGCTTGAGAGACAGTAAGACATTGTAAGACAGTAGATGCTTGAAGCCCATGATTGTCCTTGTCATTGGATCTGAATGCTGTTCGCTTGTCCAAGATTGTGTCCACCATTTGTATGTTAGACAGATTGCAAGACAACAAAGTGTATATGTATCTCATGCTTAAGTTGGAACCTAGCTATTATGTATGGACAATTAAGGATCAAAAACGAATTGTTCAGAGACCTGTGTTTTGCATCAAGTTGCATTGGGAACCAACAGTAATGAAATACATTTTTAGTAAGAAAAAATTGTGCAAGGATAAAGAGGAGTGATTGAGAATATTATGTATGGACAATTATGGCTCAAAAACGAATTGTTCAGAGACCTGTGTTTTGCATCAAGTTGCATTGGGAACCAACAGTAATGAAAGACATTTTTAGTAAGAAAAAATTCTGCAAGGATAAAGAGGAGTGATTGAGAATATGCATTGTTAACTCAAATAAAAGTTGCATTGTGATGTGCAGTTATTAGCTGCTTAAAAGGGAATTGTGATCTTGAGAAAAGGGAAGTGTAAGCAGTCATTGGTCTTCTAGTGGACTGCTTTTTGTTTTCAAATGGGCAGTGTTCTTGAAGGTGAGTTTGATGGAAATGAACAATCTTGAGTGTGTTTTTGAAGCTAATACCTTTAGCTTTTCCACAAGGTACATGAAGCACTTATGAGCCATGTAATAATAATATTACATGTCTGTCATGACGAATCTTCTACATAGCCACTCTAGTTTTAAACTCAAAGATTAATCTAGTGTAGCTTATCTGATACTCTTTCCCTTGTACAACAGTTTCAATGCAATCATTCTCTCTCATATTTTCAAGTGCTCTCTTTGCTACTAGCAGGCGGTCTGTTTATTCAGTGCTGTATTACATGGTACCACCTGAACTTCACAGTGAATTTTGTGTCTAATACCGAAATGTAATCTTTTTTGGGTCTAAGGGCAGTCAGAGGATATTAAAGATGGAGTGCTGAGGGAAGTCAAAGAGGAAACTGGGGTATGTCAATCAAACATGGCTGTAGTAGTCTGAGATATGAACAATCTCTCTCTTATGTGCACCATTAACTGATCCATTAAGTTATAGCTATTTGCATCTTGGCAGGTGGATTGTGAATTCATGGAAGTTCTAGCCTTCAGGTGCCTGTTCTTCCACCGAGTTTTTTTTGTTGAAGTGTGTAACATAGACTCAATCCATACTCTTCTCTGACAATGCTTATTTTGATGAGTCCGTACTTCAAAATGGACCCAATAGTAGTTTTTAAGGTAGGTAAGGGGTCATCCACGCAACAGAATTATTCCTCTATAATTCCATTTGTCTCCATACCTGCAGGCAGGTGCATGGGATGGCATTTGGGAAATCTGATCTCTTCTTCCTCTGTATGCTCCAACCTTTAACTTCCGAGATAGTAATACAAGAAACTGAAATCGCTGATGCAAAGGTACAACAGCACTGATTCAAAACCTCCTTGCATTCTTTGAAGTTGAGATTGAAATTGAATTGAATTACACCTTTGGGAGACCCGTAGATCTGTCTCGCTCTATACAACAAGAATTAACTTCTTCATGATTCCATTGGACTGTATGCATCATACAATACTGCTGGTTCAAAATCTTTTTAGACTCTTTGAAGCTGAAATTGAAATTGAATCAAATCACACCTTTGCGCGCTGACAAGGTCCATAAATCAACCTGTACAACAAGAATTAACTCCATTTGACTTGTTACAAATCAACACACTGTGCTTGACCCGAGGTCCATAAGTCAACACCCATACAACGGGATTTACTCCTCTAGTTGCTTAGAATTGATATGAATTAACAGAAACATATAACCCCATTATGTTGATATGAATCCACAAGAATTACTCCTCTGTAGTTCCATTGATATCATAGTTCAATGGTTTCAAGATAGCAAGCTTGCATTGCAACTCTCAATCAACTAGCAAAGAGTGGGCCCTCCGTAATTTCATTGAATCAATATGTTTTGATCCTCTGCAGTTACATTGATTTGGATATTCCTCTATTCTCATTGGATCAATATGATTTAATCCTCTGTAGTTCCATCGAAATCAACACATTGTGCTAGACCCTTAGCTCCATAAATCAGCACCTATACAACGAGAATTATTCCTCCATAATTCCATCAATTGATACGAATCAAGACATAAACGCACAATTCCATTGCATTGATACGAATCAGCACATATTGCATGCAGTGGATGCCTTGGGATGAATTTCGAGCTCAGCCATTCAATAGCATGAGCACCATGCTGACAAGAATGGGGGACATCACAGATGCCTATTTGCAGGACAAGTACAGAGGTTTTTCTGCAGAGAAGTTGCAGCTAGGGTTCCGTGCGCAAGGCTCCTATCTGTACCACAACATGCGCGACAGCGACGACTACCTTGGTGAGAAGGGTCGATTGCGTCCCTCGCTCTAGGTAAGTATAACCATTGCAGTCTGCTAATACATTCAACATTTTTTGAGTGCATGGCCATAACTGTGCCTCACTTAGAATATCATTTCACCTATCTTATTCTTATATGTATTCCCAATGTATTTCCTATATGTATTCCCAATGCAACAAAATCCTTACATATAAGTGAGAAGAAAGCTACTCTTGAGTTATAAACTCAATTATTAAACTATAGAAACAAGAATGAAAGATTGTTTCTTTTTGTATGTCACAAATATAGTTTTATTGTGTTAATAGATTATGTCTTATCATGGAATAGAGGTACTTTCCAATATATACATATTTGATATTGATCCTCATTTGGAAGGCCTATTGTGTGGTGTTATTTCAAATACAACATGTAGACTTTAATGGCCGTGTTATTCATTCTCTTATGGATCACCCTAGTAGCCTACTAGTCTTTCAAAGATAAACACAGCCATTGTACTAGTATATATGGTGGCTGTTGGAATTTGTTGCAAGGGTTATGTTCCAAGTTTTGTTTCGATGGTCTTTGTAGAGGCAGCTAGATATAGATGTCTAGCACATGTAGGTAGACATGGATTCATGAATTTAGCATGGGCACGTTATCAAGGTTCAATTTCTTACAATAGAGATCATACTTGGTTAGTTGAAAATGTTGACTCTGATACTTTTTGCCCCCCTTTTCATTTCACCTCTAGCAGCTAGCTTCACCTCAAAAGACGTTCAGTTTCACTAGTCTGGTGAAGCGAAATAAATTAAAAACATATAGAGCAATTTTAAGCAAAAAGGTAGACCACGCATGATTTATGTCAAAACGGTAGATAGGAGAAAGCAAGCAAGAAAGAAAGTTGTAAAACATCCTTTAAGAGGTGTACAAGACAGAGAGACACATCAAAATTTTATTTACAATCCACTTTGGGGTGCCATTGGCACAAAAAGAAAACAAGTTGCTAAAGCTAAGTAGAGACGAGTAAGTAGCATTGGAGAATAACATTTTTTATACATACATAAAAGCATTTAACTTAAAGATTTGGAGGGTTTCTTTCTTGAAGTGCACGTACTTATCACATTCTCTTAGAAGATTTGGAACTTATATAGTGTAGAAGGATTTAAATGGTATCCTAGTGACCATAGATTTACAATAACGCACACAAGATGTAATGAAGTACGAAAGAAAGAAGTTGGAAACATCCTAATGTTTGTACTAAGAGTTTGGGATTAACTGTCGACACTATAGAGTAGAGATCTAGGTATGCACATCGTTTAGATCCTAGCCACTTTTTGTTCTAGATATCAAATTCACTAGGAAACTTGTGCATCTAAATTGTAATAAAAAGTAGATCACAAAGGTAAGTTACACTTGACATTATTAACAAAAGATCAATAGGGTTCCATTAATTTCCATTCTACCAAAGCACTTTCTTGTGCTTTTTGTTTATTTTAGATTTTTATGGATGAATAGATTAATGATGATGAGGTAGTTGCACTTCCAACTCCTATCATCCATATTGACATACCTATAACACAAAGGGAGAAAGAATAAGAAATCATAAAAGCACCAATAAAGCCAAAGCCTACCAAGATTATGTGAAACCACCACCAAAAAATTAATGCAAACCAAGGGTACCATAGGATCACAAGCTTGCCTTGCAATCGAAGCCATGATAACAATCGGCATTTTGATTTACACCCTACAAGGTTTAATCTAAGCGAGATTGGGGCACACATGCTTGACTTTGTGCTTGAATCAACAAGTTTACTTCATCAAAGGTTAACATAGTTATATCCTCTTAAGGAAGTTAGGCACATAGGCTTTTGTTTAGTATCACAAAAAAATCACTCTAAGAGGTTACTCTTAAGACCATTGAACTTCATAGGCCATTATTGTGGGTGTTGAAAAGAATGTCTTGCTTCTTTCAAGCCATGTGCGAAAGTTGTCTTGGATATGGTAGTAGCGTTGCGTGAAAAGCAATTCAAAGCAATGCTAGAAGAAATGGAAAAAGCCTCCTTTTGAGCATGTTTTTATTAAAACTAGTGCATATAACCACAACCCACCTGATATGTGAGGCTTCATTATATATTTAAAGGTTGAATGCTTCACGTTTACTTTTCTAGCCACCTTTGCCCACTCTCAACTTCGTGCATCCCCCATGCTATTTATGCTCTTCCACTGGCCACTACATTGTTGTCTCCTCTTCCTCTCACCTACCTCTCCCATCCCCTTAGCTAGCTTCTTGTTGTTGGGATCCCTCTGTCCTCATAGAAATGCCCTTCTACCCAAGAAAAACACTCCAATCAATGTGGGCAACCTAAAAGTATGAAGAGATCTTTCCTTAAGGACGGGTTGTTAGATAGCTCCCCTTCTTTGAGATTGGCTTTACTCCATCTTGCACATTGATATCATTGACATTTTTAAGGCGACTTTTAATGGGGCATATGCCATTTCATGGTTACTCTTCTTTGTGGTCTATGGGAACTGCATCATCTACCATGAAATTTTAGACAAATTTCCACATTGTGAATTACAACATCATGAGCTTCTAGGAGGGAGGGATGGCATACCTAGGTAAGTGCAGTTGGGGTTAAGCGGTTGTAAGGGCCAACATCCCCTTATCCTCAGCTGCACCTAGCTAGGTATAGAGTGCTTTCGAAGAAAAAACTCAAGATGTTGAACACTATAGTGAAAAACAAGGGGAAAGGGCCCCTTTTCCCACATGGGAAAATGTTAAAAACTTCTCATATTGGTGGAGCAACTTCATTATCTCATATTTTCAGTATTGCCACCATGCTCCTTGCACTCCATCACTTTTTTTACCAAGACTAGTTGTGAAGTTCTACCACTTTGTGCAAGACCCCAATGATCTCGTTGGGACCATTTTGCTAACATCATTTGTAGATGTAATGATTAGCGCATGGATGTGGACCACATGATAGCTGCAAGTAGCATCATACTACTAGATAGTCATTTTCATTTAGGCAATCCAACCAATATATGTTGTGCTACAAGTTCAATCATTCATTGACCCTATTTGGGCAAAAGGCCTCATAGGAAGAGCCCACCTCATAATCAAAGCCCCCTCCCCCGTTGTGAGTTGGAAGAGGAATTCTTCCAAGCCCAACATAGTCATCGAAAAGGAACATCGTTAGCAATTGAACTAAGGAGAAAATGAAGGGACCATCAGGGGCTAGGTGGAGGAGCATATATTGCAATGGTTGGGTGTAGGAGGGTTACAATTTCTTATACAAAAGGGGCTCATTTGAATGATGTAAATCAAATAGCAAGTTGGAGCAAGATAATCTCATCTCCCTATAGCATCCTCTCATGGACATGATAAGAGAGGTTAGTACAAGTTGCCCGCTTAGACATGTCATCAAAGGCACCTCCGACAACCTAGTTGATGGAGGCTTAATGTATTGTTGGACGGAGTAGATATCATTCCCTTACTATAGTCCTAAGCTATTCTAATGGTATGGGTGTCACCCTCTAAATAGATAGGAAGTGTCTCCAAGTCTTATACTTCACCTTCATCCTCATCATTAACCATAGTGAGCAACAAACTGTTGAGATGACCATAGTAATTATCACAAGTATCAATCTAACATATTAGAATGCCAATAACCTCTCTTAAGTAAACTGACCAAACATAGAAAGTTGATGGGCTAATACAAGTTGCAACTAGCCCTTGCAAGTCATCTTTGCATTGATACAAACATAAGCTTTCTTGCTTGTAGGCCATCCACTTTAGAAAAGTGCTTCTAGATGTCTCATTTGCTAACTCTTGAGTATACTTGTTTTTACCCAATGTTAAGCGAAGGGGTTTGTACGTTGATTGACCGAGGCTTCTATCTTATGTGAGAAGCCATGGGACTATTGTGTAGATTGGGCTCTTTGGATCAAACTAGATACTCTTCCATTCGAATCCTCAATATTTGTATGTTGACAAAGAGCCAAATAACATACTACTTTCTAGTTGAGATGGTCGCTAGCTTACATGACGTTGAGTCTTGGATTATTGGAGGCAACTTCACAATGTAGAGAGTTCAAAGGACCAATATGGTGGCAATCAAAGTTTCAAAGGATTGTAGATGGAGAGTAGTAGACCTTTTTTATTGTGGTGTCCAAAGACTATTGAATAGACCCAACTTTGGTAGAGGGATATTCCTTGGAAACTATTGGAGCTACATGTCATTGGGAGGCAATTTCCTAGACCATCTTGACAACATTTGTGTGGGAGATATCACAATCCTTCTTTATCATCACTCATGTTGGATCCCTAATGTGTGTTTATGAGCATTAAGTAATGCATACATAAATATCTATGTTATACACTAGAGACTATGGACCACAGATTGTGGAGAGTCCAACAATGTTGGCTATCTAATTGCTCGCCATTAGGTAGCGATCAGAGTTTCAAAGGATTGTAGATAGAGAGTAGACCTTTTTTATCATGGTGTCCAAAGATTATTGAATAGACCCCCAACTTTGGTAGAGGGATATTGCTTGAAGTACTGCTGGAGCTACATGTCATTGGGAGGCAATTTCCTAGACCATCTTAACAACATTTATGTGGGAGATATCACAATCCTATACTTTGTGTACATTGTAGTGTGTAAAAGAAGAAGAAGAAACCAGCAATTAAAGGTTTTAGTCTCCTCTCTTATATTCTTGAGTGAGCTTCCTATTTTGTGTATGGTGTGTGTTTAGTGTAGTAGCTCAGCAAGTCTCCCCACCACACGATTCTTAACATGGTATTAGAGTAGCACCATTGAGAGGTTGGTTTTGATGGCCAAAGTGAACGAGAATAAGCAAGGATCTGAGCAAGTAAGCAATGGATAAGAAGCTCTCTCATTCTTTCACTCTCTCAGATAGAGCCTATGGAGGCATCGAAAGCAGGCTACTACAAAAATCTCAAATTGCTATGAGATTTAGTGTATGAGCAAAGCATTGTAAATTCTAAATATATGCCCTTCTTTAGCGCTTTTTTATTGCTTTTTTGGCCATCCAAGGCCGTTTCAAGCCTCATTTTTTACCCACAAGGTTATGGATAGCAAATTTAGGATATACTGCAGTTTCAGTTGTATCGATTGAAAGTAAATACATAAGTTACAAATTTCAAATCTGTAAGTTTTAAGGTGTTTGCCAAGAAGCAAGCACAAGCTTTATCTACAAACAAAGTGCATATTACATATACCTAAGCAGTCAGTGAAAGAGGTTGCTTGGTGTTATTACCGTACATTTATTGTAAAAGATTGCAGAGAAGACTTGCTTTTTATTTTGTATTGATTTTATAAGAATGGTAGAGAATAGTGGAAACCCCATCATTGAGAAGTTGGATAAGAACAATTATCCATCATGGAAGTTTTGTGTGATGAACTTCCTTATTGGAAAAGACATTTATGAGTTCATTTGAGATAAAGAAAAGAAGCTAGATCTAAGTAATCCTACAACTATAAAAAATGTAAAGGCGTGGAAAGAATGGAATGCAAAATATAAAAAGATTATGTATTGGATATTTGCAATTATTGGCAACACTATGTTGGGGCATATCAAAAATGTAAAAACTTCACATGTAGCTTGGCTAATCTTTGAGAATATATTTTTAGTAAATACAAAGGCACTAAATATTCAACTCAAGCAAGAGTTAAATACTTTGAAGAAGTTGCAGATGTATGTAAATGAGTATGTTTTAGAGAAGCATTACAGATATCTTAGTAACTATTGATGCAATTTTTCATCATGATGATTTGGTTTCGTCTACCTTAGGTGGCCTCAATAGCATAAAAAAACTTTTATAATGTGTAAAATTGGTTTTGCATAAATCATCACATGTCTGCAGATAACCTAGATTTTGTAAATCTTGTATCTCTCCAAACCATTCAACATGACTAGTCATACGATCAAATACACCTCAATTAATATATCATACATTATCATGTGTCCCCTCTCTTGTAATAACATTCAGATGCATAATTTTCTTGTTGTAATTTACCACTATCGATATCATCCTTCTTAGCATAACAATGGGCTATAATATGACATGTTTTGCTATAATAATGACAAATAATACCAGAATTACCAAAACCTTTATGCTGACTTCATCTCTTCCTTTAGAGCCTCTTGAAACATACATTTCACCAAACTATTGGTTCAACTTTTTTCAATGATTATCACTAGCACGTTTTATACCATGGGCTCTTAAAGAGGACCTGTCACGTTCCCTTTCTAAACTTAAGTAAAATGCTTGGACATATTTATCACTTATTTCAGATTAATCACCTTGTATGCTGATCTCTTCAATGATTGTAAGAGATGTTAGCTCAAAAAATATTAAAAATAACTTTCATATATATATACATATATATATACATATATATATATATAAGTGACATGGTTTTCACACCTCTGAATAATGGCTAGATAAAGAGTTTATTAAATATATTATATGTATCATCTATCACAAATAATTTAGTATTTGTTGGTCAAATGGTAGAGCAAGGATTGTAAGTTCGATTTAATGTAAAAGGTTGCTTTGTGTAAGATTTTAATTATAAGTATAAGTTGGTCGCAAAAGAAAATAGAGTTGGTTGCATAATCTATTTAAATGTTAGAATTTTTGCTATGAATGCTATTATGTATAATAAAGGCAAATGAGTTATTGCAAATATTGAAATATATCACAAACTTATTGGATATGTAAATGTGTAAAGGATGAAATTAATGTAGTTCAAAGGGTTGGTTATAGGGTTATGTGCTTTTAGAGTTATAAAATTTTATAAAGGATGTAAAGCATGTCAATTTGATAAGCAAACATGACAATCTTTTTCATATAATAGAGATGTGAGCAGAATATACTTGATGTTTTGCATACATATATTTGAGAGTCTATCTAAAATATATTCCTTGGTGGCAAACAACAAATATTATATCATGTTTATTTATGATTGTTTAAAAAATTTGATATATTTTATGGAAAAAAAAAGTGATTTATTTTAGCACTTCAAAAATATTAAGACTATTATCACAATAAAAAAATGCTTGAAAGTTAAGTATTTGATATCAAATGGAGGAATAAAGTACCTCTAATGAGTTCAGTGACTTTTTGAGGTCTCATGGAATAAAAAGACAGTTTACTTGTATGCATACTCCACAGTAAAATGGGATTACAGAACGAAAAAATAGACATATCGTAGAAGTTGTACGTGCATTGAATTTATCAAAATATTTTTTATCTAAAGTTGTTCATACTATTGTCTATATTATAAACAGAATTTTCATAGCTGTAGTTTATGGGATGATCCTCAAAGAATGCTTTATAAGCAAGAAATCCGATGTATCACATTTGAAAGTGTTTGGTTGTATTGCATATGTTCATGTGTCAAATAAGTTACAAAAGAAGCTTGATTCAAAGGTTGAAAAATGTATTTTTATTGAATGCTTTTTAAAGCAGAAAAAGTATCATTGTTATAACCGTATCACAAGTGAGTTAAGAGTGAGTAAGGATGTTATTTTTTATGAGATGAGTAGTTGGTATGCATCTAGTTGTAATATATTAGATTATAACAATCACGATAGTTATGTGTAGAAAGAAAAGAAAAAATCATAGAGCCTTACTGGACCAGAAACATCATTTGATATTACATTTACAATTAGTCCTTAGTGTAGGAGACTAAGAATAAGTCCCACATCTTCAAATACATCTACCAGTGTTACATGCAAAGACAAAGAAAAGAAGAAAGTATCAAATGATAATGATATATATGCTAGTTGTTTGGGGTTTGATGGAGATTCTAATTGTTCAAAGAGTTTGGATGATGAGCTTGGTATTCATTCAGTCACAACACTAGGTATACAAAGAGCACATGGTAATATAAAGGCTCAACTAAGTAATCCAGTGGTACACATATCTAGTAAGGTTAGATAGCATGTTAAAAGATTTGGTTTTGAAGATTATACGGCTCACAATTATGCTTACATGGTAAAGGTAGTTGAGAGATGTTGAATCCATTTGCTTTGAGAATGTTATTGGTCATACTCATTGGAATGCAGCAATTGGAGATGAGTACATGAGAAGCCAATAAGACTTGGGCTCTAGTACAATTGTCTAAGGACAAGAAAGCTATTGGCTATAAAAGTAGGTCTACAAAATTAAGTATAATATAGATGATTTTATTAGTAGGTATAAGGCTAGGCTGGTTGCAAAAGGCTATGCTCAAACATATGGCATAGATTATGAAGAGACATTAATTCTAGTTGCTAGGATGGCAACTATTAGATGTATAATTGGTTTGGCAATAGCCAAAGGTTAAAGTTTGCAACAAATGGATATCAAGAATACCTTTTTGCATGGTGAATTATAAAAAGAGGTATATATGGAGCCATCAAGTTATGAGAATTTAGATAATCTCACATATATGTGCAGGTTAAAGAATATGCTCTATATGGGCTAAAGCATATACCTAAAGTATGGTCTGACAAGGTCGGAGAGTATCTTGTCGACATTGGCTTTTATGGTTCTGATATTGATTACTCACTTTATGTAAGAAAAGGAGATGCAGGCTTGGTCATCATAGTCATCTATGTGGATGACTTGATTATTACAGGTGACAGTGACAATGGGATTACTGAAGTCAAGAACCCTTTGAACAATAAGTTTGAGATGAAAGATTTGGGTGAGCTAAGGTACTTTCTTAGTATTGAGATGATCATATATGGCTATCCCAAAGGTAGTATGGCTTAGATATATTGTCCAAGTATGATATGATAGTGTGTAAGCCTCTTTCAGTGCCATTGGAGCAAAATGTGAAATTGTGTTAATATTGGAAATGAGATAGAATACCCTACTATATTCAGGAGGATAGTTAAAAGTTTAATGTAGATGCCTAGAAAGTCTCATTTGGATGCAATTAGATGCATATTGAGGTATGTGAAGTCCACTTTGTATTATGGACTTTTTTGTAAGGAAAATAAGGATATATGTGTGTTTGGATACATAGATGTAGATTGAGCTAGTAGCATGTCTAATAGAAGATCTACCAAAATGGATTCATGTTTTCCCTTGGTAGTGCAGCAATTACGTAGAGTAGCAAAAAGAAACATACAATTCCCTTGTCGAGTACAAAGGTTGATTATATAGGTATTGCTATGGTAGCATGTGAGGTGGTATTGATGCAAAAGTTATTGGGTAATTTGGATGTATAGGGAGAGATGGTCTAGCTGTCATTCACTATGAAAACATGAGCAACATACAATTAGCTACTAACCCAATGTTCCATGCTAGGACAAAACACATTAAGATGCATTATCACTTTGTGAGAGAGAATATACTTGCAAGAGGTTGACTTGGCATATGTCAATACATAGGATCAAATAGCTAACATTTTCACAAAGGTATTGGGTGCAAAGACACTTTGAAAATTTCAAAGCTTACTTGGAGTTCTAGAGATACAGATGAGCTTAAGGGAGAGTGTTGAGATGGCAAGCTCAACACATGCAAACATTAATGATGGACCACATAGTTAGATGGATCCACACGTCTACACTTAGCACGTCGGTGGTCATTACCATTCTCACATGGCTACTGACTTATTATATTTGGTTTGTTGCACCTACATATAGCTAGCATAGTTATAGCACCAATCAATTAGGATAATCAGTTATGCACTGTTTAACTTAGTAGGGTACTTTCCTCTATGTTGTACCTTATCTATACTTTGTGTACATTGTATTGTGTGTGAAAGAAGAAGAAACTAGCAAGAAAATGTTTTGGTTTCCATCTCTCTTCTTGTGTTCTTGAGTGAGCTCCTATTGTGTGTAAGTATGGTGTGTGTTTGGTGAAGCAGCTCAAGCAAGTCCCCTCACCGCACTATAATTGATAAAGAGGGTGAGAGTAATCAACATCACACTTGGTTCAAGGATTGTATGAGACAATGAGCTAATAGTCAACTCCTCTACCATAGCATAGTCACACTAACCTTCCCTAAACGACATTTGGTTTGGGTTCTATCTTACTACTTAGATGGTCATCATGGATCTGCTCTAATCTAGTAGTAATATAGAAATTAATCTAACTAATTGGGTCCACCTCTCCTTAGGATGGGATTGTTGAAATCTCCATCCATCCACTCTCGACCATATGAATGCAATAATTTTCATTTACCTAAGTAGTTTATACCACCATATTATGAAATATATACAATTTGGTTTCATGGTGCACAAGGTTTGTTCCACCATCTGTATTACAAACACATTAACATTGAAAAATAGTTCCTTTTAATCAAGGTTCAATTACTTTACTACAATTCGTATGGGATTCCTAGTTCCCACAAAGTTATTTTACCTCTTGTCCAAATTCAAGGTTTTCCATGTGAATCCAAGCGATGGAGATCATGAAGTTTTCATGTCCCTATAATAGGTTGACGAGGGATTTACTTACTCAAAGCGCCTCTAAGCTCCTCTACATAACATCGTGAAGCAAGAATGTGTTGGCATTTCTCACCACTTAGCTCTTGGCCCTATTTTTTGAAATCCCTTGGAGGATTCACATGTGGGGGCATTACATCAAGGGAGGTGATGGGGCTAGCCACGAATGTCTATAGTAGATTGTTCCAACAATACCAAGTCTAGGAAAATGTGCTTTTATGCCAAGAGGGGATTTGAGAGTGCATCCCACCTCTAGAGCCACTAGGAAGAGGAGTCACTCCCTATTGGCACCCTCATGAAGTAGGAGATTCTTCACACATTCAAACTGAGGAGGTGTCGAAATTTGCTAATGAGAATGGCCTCTCTAGTTCCTTCATCATAGATTGATGCATTCCATATCTGCAACCTTCCAAAAAAGCTCAAGGTGAATGCCTCTACTAGTCTCTCATCTAGCTTAGTTTGTCTCCTCCCCAAATAGGAGGGGAGGAAGATCAATATGAACTTGACTAGTGTCTCATGACTCTATTGTTAGTGGCCTACATGTCGCTCACAAAGATGATTAGCAAACAGACTTTGCCCCATCCTACCAAGTATCACCCACAACAATCATACAACTTTATCAAGATCCAAGTGCCTATGACAATATATTCACCTTCTTCAAGGACTTGGAGTGGGCCCTTTTCAATGGGAAGGGGATAGAAATGCTTAGTTTATACTTAGAGAAAGACTATGATATGGTATATTAGGACTTCTTAGGAAGGTACCATGGCCTCTTAGGCTCTCCTCAATAGTAGATTGGCAAACTATGATCACTTTACTATCAATGACCCTAGGAGGACAAAAGGGAGAGCACTTCTACTTTGAGAGGGTGGTTAGGCAAGGATGCACTCTGCCCTTATATCTCATTTTGATCTTTGTAGAGGTGATACCCTACTTTCTTTGTTCAAGAGCCATCGGCTTGATGGCCCTTAAGTCTTTCCTATGAGCATGGAAAAAAGTTATTGGACTCAAAGAACTTAGATGACACAACCGTGCATGTCAAGGATGATGTGATGATGTTGAGAGAGTGAGATTAGCTCTAAAAGTGATTTGCACAATAGTGGGAGTGAGAATCCACTAATGCAAGTCATTCGATTTCCTATAGATTACAATTTTAGTATCATTATATAAAGGTCTAGAGTCTATACTATGTATTTGACCATTTTGACATCTTTTCTATAGATCACAATTCTAGTATCATTATACAAAGGTCTACAGTCTATACTATGTACTTGACCATTTTGATATCTCACTTAAACTTTCTTGCTCACATCAACTCTCAATCTTCTTCAATCTGAGCATTTATATTTTGGATCAAATAGGTATTACTTTCATGAATAGGAATCCTTGGCTTCAAAAACAATGGAAGATGGAGAAATGGAATCATCATAGGCCCCTCTAAAAATCACCTTAGTGACCCCCCCCCCCCTTCCAAACAAAAAAAAACATTTGTGATGGCCACCTTAGACCATGCTACACCACAAGGGCGATCAGTTCACTAGTGTAAGGAAACTAAGGCCATCCTAGTTGGTCTTGCTCTCATAGAAGCACTTAAGTCACATCGTGACTCTTAAAATTTTGAACAACACATAACAATCTTGTAGGAGATTCAATCTCTACCTTAGAAAATCAAGGGTAATCCCTTAGGTGTGTACCTCCCTTGAACTTATTCTTGGTGATAGACCCTTAAGAACCCCTATAGTCAATCACAGTTAGGCTCTCCTCTACCCATGTCACCTTCACATGTGTACATCTACCCTCCTAGGTCAACACCATCAACTACACATTAGGTGTAGCTGATAGCAAGACAACTTAGGCATGACTTTCTATTTCATTTTAGGAGCATTAGTGTCTTAAGTCAATCTTAGGAACCACAGTCATGATTGCATTACCACACATACTCTACTTAGTACCTTGCATCTTAAGATATAGCATGGTATCCACTACTAAGACACTAAAAACCATGCACCTAGGTATAATTACTATAGATACGTGCTCACACTCAATCACCAAGACCCATGGACCACTTATTATTTCAAGCATTTCAAGCGAACTCCTATGGCTATCTCTCACCTAGCCGATGCACCTTCAATCCTACTGGGGTGTAGTGAGCTTACCTCGATGCTCGAATAAGTTGCCTCCTTCCTCAAGCACACTGGTAGCTCCACGATTCAAGATGCGAGCTCAAGCATCCTGAAGCCTCGACCTCCAAGCTCCATCCTCCATAACCACGCACAAGACAAGAGAAGAGAAGAGAAGAGAAGAGAAGAAGAGAGGAGATGATGGAGAGCTTCACCTCCAAGATTCCTCACCGTCACACACTCGCTCCCTCACACTCTCACACTCCTTCTCTCAAGCACACACAAGCAAGCAAGAAGGAGAAGACAAGAAGAGAAGAGGATGAGTCCACTTTGCCACACACCAAAGAATGAGTTTCTCTATTCGCTTTTTGGCTTTTATACATGCCCTAAATCCCTTGGGTACCCATTCCCTTTTTTTACATGACCGGCCATTGTGGCAAGGTCCTCTTTTCCCATTCCCTTCTATTTGCTCTATCTCTTTACCTATGCCCATCTATCTTTTACAATCTACACAAGAGGGAGCCTAGCGCTCTTTTACAAAAGTTTTTGGGGCACCTTGCAATTAAAAATGCACCTTTACCTTTGACTTGATTTTCAAGGCTATCCTTGTGCTTTTGGCTATTCTCCATCATACTTCTTCCGTTGCATATGCATTCTTGACTTCTTTTTTCTCTGTCTTGAACTGGGGTTAACATTACCTCCCTCCTAGATGAGTATCGGTCCCATGGCACTTGCGGGTCTTTGTTGATGAGGGCTTGGTTCTTTGAAGGGTGTTTTCCGAGTTGATAATGGGGCCTTGTGTGGATTGGCACTAGGTGAGAAGATTTTGCAAATGGTTACATTGTTGGAGGCCAAGGATATGTAGAGTGGATGCCAAGGCCTCTGATGTGGGTGGTTTACAGCATTCGTCTTTACCTGAAAAGAGAAGAAGTACGCTACCTATGGGAAGTGACTACCTTACCATGTGGTGAATTGTGCTCGTGCTAGTGGAATTGGGAGTTAGGTCAAACCAAGCTAGGTGTTATCCCACACTTAAGGACCTAGTTTGTACATAAGGGAGGTAGTGGATGTATCTTAGGGTGACAGGTCTAACCATAGGCGAGTGTGGCCTCCCTAGGTATATCTCGCCCTTGTGATATGCCCTAAGCGTGATGTGGGGAATCAAAAGAGAGGCTAGGGGGTTAACAACCAACTAAGGCCATTGGACGTGCCTAACTTGAGAATCCCTAGGTGCAGTGATTGTGGCCAATGTGGAGCTAACTGCTTTTGCTTATGATTTCCTTCTCTTTTTATTTTTATTCTCTTCTTTTTGTTTCATTTTTCTTTTGATTTTTGTTTTCTTTTTTTTTCTTCTTCTTTTCCTTGTTTTTCTTTTCTTTTCTTTCTCTTTGAATTACATAGTCATGACGAGAGCTAATCTTCATCATCCGCGTGTGGAAGAGGGTGGAGTTGGGGGCTTACGAGATTTACTAAGAAATTGCCATCTCTGCATGTACCCTCTGAGGTTCAGGCGTACTTGTGGTGGTGGAAAGAAATGGATAATTGCAATTGGTGAAGCGGCTATCATTCATATCTTCCAGGAGAGCTAAGAAAAATGTAAGGAAGTAGAGAAGCTCTCATCATGAATCTAGCCATGGCACAGCTATCTATTCCATTGGGATCAAAAAAGAGGGGTGAAAGGTGATGCTCTTGTGGTGCATGGTACTATCTAAGTAGTATCCTAAGTAGTCTAAGATAATTACAAGTCGTGATAAAGGCAGCATCAGGACAGGAAAAGAATTCATCGATGAAGCAGACTATTAAATCATATAGGTCCCCTGACGTGAAAACAAGGGCCTCTTCGGGTTTAGTAGCATTGGTGTTCTAGATTCATAGAAAGTCATATCAACCATGGATGCTTGGGTTAAAATCCACTCCTACCCAAAAACTTTATCCTACCAAAAATTTGTGTCCTCAATCCCCCATAAGGTGGGATTCTACTCTCTCTCCAAGGTCCATTTGTCTCCTAGCCTACTTTCAACATTAATCACCTCTTCCACCACCTTGACTAACAGTACTCTACGCAAGTTGGCAGGGAATTGAAAATTAAAGTCGAAGGGCTTCCTAGCAATCTCATGTTGCTCCCAGATCACAAGTTCATCATTAAAGCTTGTTGGGAAGTCATCTTGGCTTGGTGGGATAGGTGCGGTTGGCACCACTGTTGGCTAGGCATTCAATCTTCTCTTTGCTTACTCCACCATCTATTGTCTCTTCCTCTTAGGCTCTACTTTTCTTTTAGCAGAGATGTATACATGTTGTTTCTTATCTTCTTAGCATGGGGAAGGAGGCTGTGGGACAAGTTCTTCATGAGGTCCCATGTCAAAGCTTGTGCTAGCCTCTTCTCCTTACTGGACTTCCTATTGTATCCCCTTAGCAAACCCTAGTGCGTCGACTTCTTGTGGGTCAAGCTTGCTTGCACTAGATAGTTTCGTTGCTCCTCAAGGCCAAGGTTGACACCCTGGCATCTACAGGTGTGCTCTCAGGGCCATGCGTGCAATCCCTAGCTTCTTCTTTATAGATTCAATAGCCTCCCCTTCCTCTGTTTGAGTGACATCCATCAATGTGTTCAAGAAGTCGCATTGTTAGGCTTCGAAACTCACCTGGGTGTCTTATGCCCTACTCTCAGCTAGCACTTTGTCACTTTTCACTTGAGCTAGACGGCACACCAAAGCTTTGACTCTTCTCTCATTATGGTTTGTCGCCTAGTCATTTGCTCTCTTCTTCATTTCCTCAAGGCTTTCTCCTTTCCTTTGAGCCAGTATCATCAACCTCTACTCTTGATCTTCAATCTCTCTTTTCAACCGCTATTGATCCTCGTACTCTAAGGTTGCCTCTTTTTTCAAATTCCCTATCTCTTCTCGATACCTACGTGCCCTTTCCTCTCTTACCACCTCTAACTCTTCTATGGCTTTATGGACCTTTTACATCTCCCCTTGCAGGTCTTCATAGAGACCTACGAGCTCGTCATTATGGCAGCGCAGGCTCACTAGGACTTGATTACCTTCATCCAGTGTTGCCTACCAATCGGTTTCTACTTCGTCCTTGGCTTGCAACTGCTCCTTCAACTCACTTATCTCCCTTTGGCACATGGCTACTTGATGAGTTTTCTCTAATTGGAATGCAATCATGGCCTCCTTTTCCGCCTCTAGCTCAGCTAGTGCTATGTTATTATACTCTTTTTCCTTCTCTAGCTGCGAGAGAAGCTCTTTGACATATTCGCCATAGTCTGCAAGTGGCAGCTCTATCGTGGGAATAGAGGTTATGGGGGTTTCCACCTTCTGCCTCTTGGGATGCTGCCTAGACTCGGCGTCTGCTGCTACCAGCCTTTTAGTTCCTATTATGGGGGTACATTCTCCCGTTCCTTGGGCCATTTCCTTACTAACAAGATTTGTACCCAGGCCATGAGGTTGCTAGCATCCACTTTGGTCGTGGAGCTTGGTATGGATATGGTTGTGGAGGTAGTGGGCACTAGGAGAGTAGGGATGGAATCAATTGGGGCCTTACCCTTGCCTTATTTCACTGCGGGTGGTGTGATCTCTAGTGCTTGTGCACTTGAGCCTAGGCCTTCATCTCTAGGTAGCCGGGCTTATGGCACCCAGCTCGTCCTATCTGCACTGTTGCTCTATAAATAGATGTGTTGCCAAAGCCATGTCTTCATCTTCCTTCCTTTTCAACTCTTCCTCTTCTTCAACTACTTTCCTTTTTCTCTCCTCCTTCGATTTTCTTGATTCTTCTTTCAACCTCTTTGACTCCTCCTTTTTCTTCTTCCTCTCTTCCTCTTCCTTCTTAGACTCTCTTTTAGCTTTTTGTAAGTCTATTTTTTCTTTTTTCCTACTTTTCTCCTCAACCTTCTCTCGCGAATTATTCTTCTTTGACTTTTTGGGCTTTCGTTGGCTACTCGGCATTTCTTGTTCTCCTTCCTCATCATCACTCACCATCCTTTCACTGGAGTGTAGTTGTTGTTCATAGTGAGGAGGACACCTCTCTGGTGTTTCTCCAACTCCTTCTCCTTCACCCTATCCTTCCCCCAATGCTTCCCTTATTATAGTTGTCGAAACCCCACCGAATCTGATGGTAGAGACATTTGAGGATGACGTTTTTCTTTTTTCCCTGATAACATGGGACTCTCCTCTTATGGATCTTCCTTCTATTGCCAGTGCTTTTGTTGAAGACTCAATGGTCTTCTACACAAAGCTATTTAGGTTCACTTTGTCAATAGATCTTGCTGCAATGCTCTCTAGAATAGGCATGTTGATTTGGCTCATTATTGAGTTGTACCTTTGGCTGGAGAATTATGTGTGCATCATTTTGGCCTGGAGCTAGATTTCGGAGTCGGGGATGTCTGCTAAGCTGATGCCATCATTTGTGTGGACCATCACCTTGCCCATTCCTAACATGGCATACACATCTCTCTTCAGTTGCCTTTCCACCTTATTGGCTAGGTCCAATGCTTTCTCCACCAACTTTGGAGTCAACTTGATCTGAACTTGGTGGGTTTCTTCTCTTTCCCACACTACCATGGTGATGCGTTTCCTACCAAAGATCCAAAGGAACTCCACACACCGGGGCTGGAGTCCACTCCTTGACCAGCTCCCTCCATGTACTTTTGCAAATGGCATTGTTTGACAATCTACTTCACTTCTTGTTCCTCCATGGCAACATCCTCCAAGTTCAAGACATGCCTAAACTTGAACTGGTTAAATGCCCTTATTTCCACAGAAAGGCTATATTTTGCATGCCTCTTCTTCTGAACACGGCAACTTGCTAGCTTTCTCTTGGCATGCCATGCTAGATGCATGTCATGAAGCCATGTTCACCATTAGTGCTTTTCTAAACAATTACTTACAAAGGAAAAAGATCACATGCTTGTGGAATTGAAATGCTTAATTATAGGATTAAACTTCTCCCTCAAGTTGTCCATAGATTCCAAATTTTATGACCCTTTTTCTTAACCATGAATTGGTTTTGATTTTTTTTCCTTTGCTTTTGAGTTTTATTCTTATTTCCACCTTACCCCCTCCTTTTGTGGAAATAAGAAGAATCCTTCTTAGGATTATACGTTAAGGGGTTAAGGGCATCCACGTATGGTTACTGTGTTTACTTTTGCATGAGCCAAGAATAAAAATTGGGGTTGTATTCCATTTGAGTATAATGGTCCATGTCGCAAGGTTGGATGCCTACATGTGTGATTTAAGTGAGAACATCAAGCAAGAAATCACTGGAGTCGACTTTGCTATCAATATGGAGCTCCTCTTCTGTGAGGATTCGATCTAAATAGGGATGCCCTCTACATTGATCCTCAAAGGGTCGATTACGAAACGGTAGTCAACACCCTATAGGAAGTTGGAGCTACATATGTCGGGTCATACTCCGAGGTTTTGATCGTGCATCTCTATTCAACATTTGTCATGACTTGGCATCCTTCTAGTTCCCATTGAAGTCGAAGAGCATACCATTTGTGTAAGAAAGAGGAGTCGTCATTGTTAGCGAGCTGCTTCAACTTCTCAATTTTCTAGTCTGTGGCAAGGACTTTGCTCTTGTCATAAGATGTGATAAGGTGTTATTTGCATGCTTGTTCAATGGAAAGCTCAGTGCCAATGAGTTCCTGGACTGCCCGGGAAGCTTTGACAAACACAAATTCAGATTCCTCCCATGCACAAGGTAGCGTTCACACTTCCATTACTAAAGACTCATCCAAAAGGCCTAAGTCTAGTTAACCATAACTTTTAGCAAGCATGGTAAATGTGGCATCCAAGCATATGAGGCAAACAACCAAGTCGTCGCCACCCGTATTCTCAACTAAGTCTGCGGGGGCCAAGGTTAGAATGGATCTCCACTGGTAAGAGGGTCTAAGGTTGGCAGGTGGCTGAGGTTTGGTTGGGCTTGATAGTTCGGGTGTAGCTCCGGTTGCTGTTTTGGCTAGGGTTGCGGCCTTGGTACACTAGGCGTTGCCGGTGTAGTGGGTGGGGCGCTACTAGATACTTGGGGGGTAGTTGGGGTACTATCAGGGCAAGGTTGAGGCAGTTTAGGAGTAGCGAGTTGCGGTTTGGGTTGATAGACTTGTTGAGTCTCAACGGATTTAGGTTTTGGAAGGGCATCTTGATGCTTCCTATGGTCAAGCTTCAGGGTGGCGTTTGAGTAATGTCCTTGGTCGTCTTGGCTTCAGATACCCAAATCCAAGCCTGCATCTTTTATCTTTGGCAACATATAAAAGATCATCATGGGCAAGCTTTCAGACTCGATAGAGACTGCAACTTTGCACTTTCCCAGAAGTGCATATGATCGGCTCCCAAATGGGTTGAGTTTGGCGTTAGCGGATTGTAACTATGGTTTGTCAATTTGAGTCCAATGATTGTCAGTCAAGATATTAAAGTCAGTGCCCTCATTGATCAATGCATTAATGGTGTGTCTCTATTGGGATGTAATGGTCATGTGCAAGTAAGTCAAAGCTATGGCTTCCTCATCCTCATCTTCAATCTCTGTAATGGTGGCTGCTCATACATTGACAAAGGCTTCTAGTATCGAGGGTTCATGTAGTGGATGTGTAGGAGGATAGTACTTCTTTACGCAGCTGCCATTAAAGAAGCCTATGCCCTCACCTTCTAGGGTTTCAAGTTCTACATTACCAATTTGACTTATGATGCGAACTTTGAAAGGTCCTAACCCCCTAAACTTCATTTTCTGCTTATGTCCCTTGACCAAGTACAACAATACTAAGTCACCTTGTTTAAAATCTCTTTGCTTGATATGCTTGTCAAACCAGATCATGCGTGAGCACATGGGTGGTTAAAAGTCAAGTTTCTGATAAGCGTTCTAGCTCAACTAGACATTCTATCCATGCTTCCTTTCTCTCCCATCTCTCCTGAATAGCGACTCTAAGCTAGGAATGAAGAATTCTACAAGTAGAATTGCGTCAGTTCCGTAGGTCAACTTAAAGGGAGTCTCACGGCTATTTTATAGGCTGTTTGATAAGCCCATAAGGTTGCCATTAGCTTGTTATCCCAGTCGTTGCGCGAAGCAGAGACTACCTTGGTTAGAATGTTTACCAAAATCTTATTTATTGATTCTGCCTGGCCATTCACCTGAGGGTAGTAGGGTGAGGATTTTCGATGGATGATCAAGAAGGTGGACAAGAGATGAGCAATCACCTCATTGATGAATTGCATGCCTTAATCACTGACAAATTTGATGGGGTAGCCAAATTGAGAGATTACATGCTCCCATTAGAACTTAGCAGTGGTTCGTGTGTCATTCTTCCTAGTGGATTGAGCTTATCTCCACTTTGTGAGATAATCGATGGCAACAATGATGTACTTGGCTTATGAATATTGTGTCACGGGATGGATAGACCCAATGAAGTCAATCCCTCATTTCTCGAATGGTTGTCTTGCAATGATGGGACTTAGCTCCATTTTATACTTATGAGCTAGCACCTTGGTCCGTTTGCACTCATCACAGTGGTTCACAAATTGTACCTTATCTCGAAAAAGTGTGGGTCACCACAATTGATACATCATCTTGTGTGCTGTCATAACTCCACTGAAGTATCCTCCTGTAATTCCTCCGTGAACCTCGACTAGTACAACGTGCATTTCATGCTCACACACGTATCTCTGCAGTAATTCATCTTCCCTAGCCAATAGAGTTGGCCTACTATTAACTGGTAGGGTTGGATTTTAAGAATGAGTCACCTCCATTGGGTCTCTTCTATGGATTGGTCAGGTAGTCTGTGCTCAAGCACTTGGACTATGTCGTTTGCCTAGTATGGTGTCAAGTCAGCTCTAAACAGATCTCTTTTGCTAAATAGGGTGAATAGATGTGCATCTAGCAATTCATCTCCAATGCCATGTCTAGCAGCTTCTCCTGTGTGTATGCGAGACATATGATCAGCTATATAGTGTTGCTTTCCCTTGTATACAACGACAGAGAAGTTAAATTTGAGAAGCAAAAATAACCATCGAGCTATGCGTCTTGTAGCGCAACATTTGTTTACTAGATATAGCAAGGCTTGATAACACCATATTGGAAAATATGGAAATTTCCCATAAGTTTGGGACACATGGTCAAATCTTTGGATTTGTCATAACTTGAATACTATAACTCCAAATCAAGCACTCTATAGCTGAATAGATTCTATTTTTCAAGCACTTTCCAATGATAGGTCACATCATATGGTTTTGAGAAACTTATGGGCATTGGAAGCTTCCCAAACTCACTGATATTGTGTTTGATGGTCAACGAAGAAAATAAAGGGCATAGCCAAAAGATAATATTGAAATTTCCTTACGGCAAACACCATGGCTAACCCCTCTCATTCAGTTGTGGAGTAACTCATTTCTATATTCGTGAGTTGTCTACTAGCAAAGCTCACTGGATAGTCTAGATTGTCGTCACCATGCTGGCACAACACAACTCTTATTGCGAATTTCGAAGCATCAATATGAACATGAAAGGTTATGTTCCATTCTGGGGCTCTTAAGATTGATGCGGTGGTTAGAGCCTTCTTCAATTCCTTGTATATGTGCTAGCATTCCTCAGTCAATTCAAATATTATCATTAGTTGTACAAGGGTATAGCAATCAATGCATAGTTTCGCACAAACCATCGATAGTACCCTATATGTTGGCGGCCTAGGAAGCACTGAAATCCCTTGTAATTGATTGGAACCAACTTGGTAAACCACCACTACAGCCCACTAACGCCCAATTAAACCCATATGGGGGCTGCTCATATGCACTTCTCGGTAAGTGCAGGACCGTTGTTGCTATCGAGTCTAAGACTGTACCAATGATCTTTTACGTGTTGCCAAACACTAAAGACGTAGGCACAGAGTCGTTTCTAGGGCGAACCTTCAAGAAGCAAACTCACTACAATGTCGATTATGAGTCGCAGTGCATCTACCTCGCCATAGTCAACATCCGTATTGATACAGCCTTCAGCAAAGGCTACGCAACCCCATTAAATTCCACAAGGCTACGGGTAGAAATACTTGCAGCCAAGTCTACAGAGGGGGGTAATGCTCAACTACCATCCACCAAGTCTTACGGGCCGCCGCTCACAGCGGCAAAAGCTAAGGCCCAACAACCCAAGTTTCAATGGAGGCCTAAACAACCGCAACCGCCGCCTAGGAGTAGACGCCCACGTCTTCGTAACACAAGAAACTCTAAACCCAAGAGACCGAGACGTAGCTATAGAAATCAAAGCATGATGAAGCCAAGATGTGTTCCTAAAGCCCTCTTGCATGTGCAAGGCCACTATGAGGAAAATGCCTGGCTATGGATCCCTAAGGCCAGAACGGCCCACGGCATCACTCAAACGCCACCCTCGCGATTAATTACCCCGAGTCCCGTAGAACCTTGGAACCAGAAGCCGTAGCGTTTTCTGAACCTGCCTCCTACCAGCTCACCCATGCATAAGCTCAAAAGAATTGAGCAAGACTATCGACCCAAATCCCAAACAATGTTACCCCGTTCAACCCATGCTAATGCCGATAAGACTTGCCAAACCCAATTCGAGTGTAGCATGCACTACTTTGACACTTATCCACAAGACTCAATCACCGCTTCATGGGTAACTACCACCATCTGCCGCCGAGCTTACTAGCCCCATCAAACCCCAGCCACCTGCAGGCCTTAAACCATCTTACGAGCGGAAATCATTCTTAACGCTAGCCGCAGACCTAGCCGAAGACACAGGGGATGACGTTATTTCTTGTCTTAGATGCTTAGATGACACATTCATGTCACTGGCTCTAAGTTATGACCGATTGGACTTAAGCCTGCTGCAAGAGCCTTTAGCGACAGAAGTTCGCACAATGCCTTGTTCCTAGGAAACATTCGAATTCGCATTTGTCAAAACACCCCACTCAGCTGTGCCGAGTTTCTATACACTGAGATATCAAGAGAACAAGCCATCAAACAACGCCTCATTACGTGTTACGATAAGCGTGTGACTTCTTCCATCACTGACAAATAATTCAAGGAGTTGAAAGTGTTAGCTGACACAAACTCCCCATTTTTACGAAGCTGGTACACTCTGCGATTGCAATGGGAACTCGAAGGATGTCAAATCATAACCAACACGAGCAACACCGCGCAATCAAGACATTGGAGTACGACCCAACCTATGTCACACCCACCTCATATAGAGTGTTAACCACTCTTTGTGGCCGAGCACGTCAAGGGACACCCATATCTTGATCATCTCTTGACCGAGAAAGAGCTTCACATCGCTAGCCGTGTCAATTCCGACGATTTCGTAACAGATATCCTCACTTACATCACACACATAAGTACACGACCCTTCGCTCTGGACCCCAAGACTCAGTTGGAATATAACCTAGAATTATATACTTGGCTCATGTGCAAGTAACCCTTATATCTGAACGTTGAATGCCCTTGATTTCCTAACCTTCAATCCTAGGAAGGGTTCTTCTCAATCTGGAATGGGGGAGGGTACGAGGATAGGGTGAAGGTGAATCAAATTAAAACCAATCAAGATCAAGTAAATGCAATAAACACATAAGAAACTGGTGACGTAGGAGGAATGTCACAAAAACTTTGAAATAAAAAAATAGAAAGTCTGATGGGAAGAATCTGTATTGGATCTTAATGCTTTCATTCAACAAACATAAATCTTTCTTTTCAACAAATTATTATATATATATATATTAATTATAGCACTAATGGGAAGTATGGCTCATGACAGGAATGAGAGATGTTGCAACAAGACCGTGCCCACCGACTCCCCTTCACGGAGGAAGAGAGAGCGCATTACGGCATTAGCCTGGAAAATCGAGCTTATAGTCAGCTAAAATTCTACATCATTCACAACCTTGAGAAGATGGTGGCCAAGGAGCATGTTGCAAGGAGAATAGTGGAATAGTGCAACCTCCACAAGTATCTAGAGAAGTTTACACAGAAACCTGACCACATGAAGTGTGTAGAATTCTTGAGAACGTACAATCCCAACCATGAATGCGGAATGGTGACGGTGGGAAGAGGAAACAATGCCCGACAAGTGCAGGTACCACTAAACCAGGCCTTGGGGGAGAAAGCACTGGGGCTGGAACCTAGGGTGGAGAAAAAAACGTAAGAGGGATGTGTATGCCCTGCTGAAGATGAATAGGAAAGAAGTCTTGACAAACCACGGCATCAGCTTACAAGACATCCCCGATGCTGAGATTCGCATACAAGCAAAGTTGGTGCATGCCCTTTTCTCCAGTCAACACTACAATTCCCTCATGCACCTAATCAGTGTACCTATGCTAGAGAATGTGGCAGTCTGCACCCTGGACGAGATGGATTGGAATGGCTATGTGCGCAAAACAATAGACTAAGCGGCCAAAGCACTAGCCCTGGGCAACAAACAGGCATGTGGAGAATCCCCCGCATCTAAGAATACGGAGAGAAAGAAACCTTCCTCGAAAGCCTCCTTCATCGGGTATGGAAGCATACTGACGGCCATCATCCAGGAGCTTGTGAAAGAGGCCCAACAGGGAAGCAAAGGAGCATATGAGACCCCAAACATGTCACTAACCCATCAAAAGGAGGAGCAATCGAGCGACCGGAAAGAAACCGAGACAGAGAAGAAGGAGCGGGAGGCTCAATCCGAACGAAGAAAAACAAAGGAATTCGTTGGGAAGGCAACTCAGAAGAAGAAACAGAAGGCTAGCAGGAAAAAGGAAGAAGAAGATCTGGAAAGAGCAAAAAAGGAATCCCTGAGAGAGGCGATGGAGTGGAAAAAGAAGGAGAAGGAAGAGGCTAAAAGGTTAGTCGAGGAAGCAAGGAAAATAGAAGAAGAGAGAGAAAGAAGAGTTATGGAAGAGGAGGCAGAGTTGAGAAGACAGGAGGAAGACATGGCCGAAGCAATTCGTCGGTCTATAGAATAACTGAGCTAACTCGATGGCCTAGGGACCTTAAGTCCGCCTAGGGAAGATAGACCCATCTCAAGCGCACAAGTACCTAAAGCCATGCCGTCCATGGTCATCGAGGGCAAGGGTAAGGCCCCCATCCACCCCACTCCATCTCCCTTGGTACCCGCTAGCAAAGCCACCACTGCCACCCCAAGCATCCTGGCCAGCACCGACGTGAACAGTTTTGTGGTGTGGATGCAATACTTTATCAATAAGGAACTAGCACAAGGAAGGAGCAGGGAGGCCACAGCCACCGGGCACAAAAGGCCAACTACAGATGTCGAATCTAGGCAGAGCCAAAACGCCAAAAAATAGAAGCCTCGACCACCCCAATCCCCACCACTATGATGCCACACGCAAATCGTGACAAATACGTTGATGAATTGCTCTTGCAATTAGAAAGAGCAAGGGAGGAAAGGAGGATCGCGGTGGCCGAGTTGGAGGCAAAAAGGGAAGCGGTAGCGGCCTTCCAGCTCTAAAAGACAAAGCAAATGGCTACACAACAAAAGGAAATTCTCGACCTAAAGAGGGAACTAAAGACCAAAGAAGAAAAGGAGCAAAGCTGGCGGCGGCAGCTCATAGATGAAAGTCAAGCGCTCGAGAAGATGCAAAAAGAATATAACCTTCTGATCATGCAACACAAGGATCTAGCAGCAAAAATAGGGCGGATCGAACAGGGCATGAAGGAGTTTTCCACAGGAGAGGAAGCGAGGAAACAACAAGAGGAGCACCACACTGAGAAATGGAAACAATGACCTAAAGGCTGAGCCTCGAGAGAGAAGAGCATGAGCGAATGAGCAGAGAGTTGGAAGATCAACAATGGAGGCTCACAGCCTTGGTGCAAAGACAGGGAGAAGACATGGAAGAAATGAAAAAGAGGGCTGAAGAAAGGGCAGGCCAGAATGAGCAAAGAGTGAAGACCTTGGCGCATCGCCTAGCTGTGGTGGAGAAAGAGAAAATCCTAGTAGAAGGCAAAGCAGAGGCAGCCGAAGTGGCCTTCCACACTCAACAATGAATCTTCTTGAACACCTCGATGGATGCCACTCATGAGAAGGAAGGGGAGTCCTTGGAGGCAATAAAAAAGAAACTGAGCATAGCACGCAGAGAGCCCTGCGAGCAGGGCTACACATGACCTCCCAACCCATTACAGTGGGGCTAAGCCCGGAGGAACAACGTAGGTATCTGCTATCGGCCGGCCTAAACCCCCAGGAAATTGATACTCTGGGGTTCATAGAAGGGATGCAACAGCAAGAGCGCCCAGGGAGTGAGCCAGAACTGCACATCGACCTAGGCAGATTCGAAGAAGTGGTTCCACAACCCCCTTTACCCCATCTTGAAGGGCAAGGGCAACCAGCAGACGCATCTGCAAAGAGGAAAACCACCCTCAATGAGAAGAGGAGGAAACTGGTGGAAGAAGCCAGACAAAGATTAAGGGCTAACCCTATGGCCTAGCCATCTATACCCCTCCCGCCATGCCCGAATGACATACCTCCCAATTTTCATGCGGAGCTCATACTCTGGGAGAGACAGGAACAAGAGAAGCAACCCTTCACCTTCAGCTTCCTCATCCCCAATGCCTTGCGCACAGTCCTTTCCACTAAAATAGTGGACGAGGTGATCAACGTCAGAAGCGGACTAAGCCAACAGTGGCTGAAGGAAAGAGAGAAAAATCCCACCCTCTGGGGCACCGAGGATGCCGAATACTGGCAAAATAAAGTTTTTGAAGTGCCTCCGTCCGTTGTTGAGTGTTGAAATGACTTGTTTTTTGGCTGATTTTTGTTGTTTTTGAGAGCTGAATGGGTGATTTTATGAGATGATTGATTGGTTTGGAAGTGGTTTGAGAATGTTTTGGATGGTAATGATTGAGTTTTGGAAGATCATGATGTTTGTTGGTGGTTCTGTGATGTTCTGATAGGTTCTGATGGGTTCTGTATACCTTCTGTTTTGTTCTGTTTTGGTCTGTTTTGTTCTGATTGTCTTCTGTAAGGAGGGATGGAGTATTGATTGATGAAGATTGAGATATTAAGAAAGCTTATTGAATAGTTTTTGAGAGTTTGGAATGATTTGAGAATGAGTTATGTGGTTTTGATAACCTTCTGTAACCTTCTGTAGGTCTTCTGTAGAGCTTCTGCTTCTGTTCTGTCTCTGTTCTGTTCTGTACTGTAGCTGTTCTGGTACTGTTCTGTGACTGTTCTGTATGCTTCTGTATGTGTTCTGATGGATGAGAGTGTAGCTTGGGGAAGTTTTCTAGCCTTGGAAAGAGGTGAATACAAGTGCAAAAGAGCTGAAAGAAGTGGAAGAAGTAGCTGCTGAAGACTCAAGTGAAGACTAGAGTGAAGTGACAGTAGTGAGCTATGAAAGGACACTGTAGTGGCTCTGGTGACTCTTCATATCAGACATACCTCTTGGGAGGGGTATCCACGACCTAAGAAGGATTATTGAGAGTAATTTTGAGAGATTGTAGTGAGGATATAATGTATTATTGATAGAGAGAGAGAGAGAGAGTCGGAGATAGCCAATTTTATTGAAACAGAGTGATTGTATATGAGAGATTGAGAGAGAAGACTATGAAGATATTGAAGATGAATACTATGTGATGTATTTCCATTCCAAGATGGTGTATTTCTTTGCTTTCTTTGTTCTATTGATGGATTTTGTGAAGATATTGAAGAATATGGTTGATTCTATCAAAACCGTGGGAGATCTACATGATGCTGTATAAAGATTTGTTGTGCCTGGTGTTCTTTTCTTCATTGTGATCATATGAAACATGGTAAACAAGCTTGTTGATGTTACAAGATAGATTTTCTTGCAAGAGAATTCCCTTTTCCTTGATGTTCCTCTTGGGGCTCCATGTTTTTGGTGCGCAGCCGGGGAATCTTGCCATCAACAAGCACCAAAAGAAGCTGAAAATGAAGGAAATGGCATTGCCAAGAAGAGAAGAATTCAATGGATGTTTGTAAAGTTCCTTCTTCCACTGAAGAGTTGGAATTCCTCATAATCAAAGCCACTTTCCACAAGAAGTTTATCCCACGATGGCGGAAACACATCACCATCATGATGCATGCTCTATGTGGTGGACAGTTTCCTCTTCCTGTTGAAGCAGCAGAAACTTGCATCTTGGTGGCAAACTGTTTGGGAACAAACTGAAGAGCAGAAACAGAGAGAATGACCATCCATGGAAGATTTGGCATTCATTGAGAAGTTTCCAGACAACATCAAGTGGGAGATTGTGAAGAAGCTTCAGGAGTCTTGGTCTGTAGAGGTTCACAAAGATAAGAAGGAAAAGAGTTGGAATTTGTTCGTGGACGCTCAACAGCAAGATACATGGGATGCTTGGTGTACTGATAATCTTCTGTTTGTTCAATTAGCAACCCACTGGAAGTTGGTAGACAGAGTGTTTTTCACAACATACACTGTTAAAACCATCAGAAGTTGGCATTACTATAATGATGGCACCACCACAATGCTCAGACGTATGCATTTTGACACCTTCAGAACCGAATACCTTCCTCTGTCCAGTGGCATGAAAGCAGAATTCAGGGACGTTGAAAAGAAAGAAGTAGAAGAAATGTTGGCAAGAGAGTCCTCCAGAGACTGAAGCCTTCTGTTAACCCTCTGTGGAGCACTAACAACATAGTGGAGCCAACCCCCTGATGAATGACGCAATAAAGAGGCAAGCATTAGAACGAGTCCAGAGGTACGTGAGAAGAGAGAAAGCAAAAATCAAGGCCGAGAACGAGCTCGCAGCAGAAGCCGCCTTTGACGCCCTTGCGAAACTCTTTACAGAAGTCCCAATGGCACATCAAGCCCTTCCTCCTCCTGCTGGAGGTCCACTTCCAAGCCAGATCCATCCTGGAAATATTGATGACAGGCCAGCGAATGTAGTTCCATTGCCAGTTTTTAAGGGAGAGTACAATGAAGACCCTGATCTTCATGTAGCAGAGTTTATGGTAGCATGTGTGGCTAACAATGCCAGGACGTTGAGTGTTGAAATGACTTGTTTTTTGGCTGATTTTTGTTGTTTTTGAGAGCTGAATGGGTGATTTTATGAGATGATTGATTGGTTTGGAAGTGGTTTGAGAATGTTTTGGATGGTAATGATTGAGTTTTGGAAGATCATGATGTTTGTTGGTGGTTCTGTGATGTTCTGATAGGTTCTGATGGGTTCTGTATACCTTCTGTTTTGTTCTGTTTTGGTCTGTTTTGTTCTGATTGTCTTCTGTAAGGAGGGATGGAGTATTGATTGATGAAGATTGAGATATTAAGAAAGCTTATTGAATAGTTTTTGAGAGTTTGGAATGATTTGAGAATGAGTTATGTGGTTTTGATAACCTTCTGTAACCTTCTGTAGGTCTTCTGTAGAGCTTCTGCTTCTGTTCTGTCTCTGTTCTGTTCTGTACTGTAGCTGTTCTGGTACTGTTCTGTGACTATTCTGTATGCTTCTGTATGTGTTCTGATGGATGAGAGTGTAGCTTGGGGAAGTTTTCTAGCCTTGGAAAGAGGTGAATACAAGTGTAAAAGAGCTGAAAGAAGTGGAAGAAGTAGCTGCTGAAGACTCAAGTGAAGACTAGAGTGAAGTGACAGTAGTGAGCTATGAAAGGACACTGTAGTGGCTCTGGTGACTCTTCATATCAGACATACCTCTTGGGAGGGGTATCCACGACCTAAGAAGGATTATTGAGAGTAATTTTGAGAGATTGTAGTGAGGATATAATGTATTATTGATAGAGAGAGAGAGAGAGAGTCAGAGATAGCCAATTTTACTGAAACAGAGTGATTGTATATGAGAGATTGAGAGAGAAGACTATGAAGATATTGAAGATGAATACTATGTGATGTATTTCCATTCCAAGATGGTGTATTTCTTTGCTTTCTTTGTTCTATTGATGGATTTTGTGAAGATATTGAAGAATATGGTTGATTCTATCAAAACCGTGGGAGATCTACATGATGCTGTATGAAGATTTGTTGTGCCTGGTGTTCTTTTCTTCATTGTGATCATACGAAACATGGTAAACAAGCTTGTTGATGTTACAAGATAGATTTTCTTGCAAGAGAATTCCCTTTTCCTTGGTGTTCCTCTTGGGGCTCCATCCGTGCCTAGATACGAGTGCCAACCACTATGGCGAAGGCGCATCTGCGACGACAACGTATTCGCATGGATGGCCTTCTATAACACTCTCCCTTCAAAGAGGAACGACCCTACTTACATGGCGTACCCTCGACAAATAGGAATAGACTTCGATGCAAATGCCCATGGCCGTTACGACTTCCCTGTAATATACAACCCCTATACCACCACTTTAGCCCAGACTCTCACCTTCACCTCCAACAGCTTAGATGCTACCATGACACGCTTTATCATTGATTTCTCCTCCTGTCCAAATCCCGCCTTCATCACCACATGTAACTATCTTAGGCTCCTAAAAATCCTACTTAGGCAAGACCCCATCCCGGCCGAATGCGGCCTTCCCTCGCTCTTTTTTTATCCTAACGCAATCGATAGCTGCGCAATGACCCGCCTGATGATGTGAGCCAACCTCCTCCCTTCTTTCTACCTCGCTATTCTTGAAGATATGAGCGATAGCCGGTTTACTCGCTGCAGCCATCCTTTCCTCTCCACCACTCCCCTCCAGATTCGCTTGAACCTTAAGAATTTCATGCAGAGCTGGAGATTTTTGAGCCATTCCATTAAATCTCCTTCACCACCCCCCTGAGGACGAGGACTAACAATTCCCTACTACTAAACAAACAAACAAAAAAAAAGCTGATCCGCATGTCGGTCGCGGCATATGGCTCACAATCCCTCCACCTAGGGATCCTTAAGTTAGGCGCATCCGGTGACCTCGGTCAGCCGGTCCCATTCCTAACCCCCTAGCCCTTTTTCGCCCCCACTTCACACTTAGGGCACCTCAAGGGCAAGACACACATAGGAAGGTAACACTCGCCTATGGTTAGACCTGTCACCCTACGCTACACTCACCGCACCTCCGTACCGCACGAACGGGGTCCTCAAGTGTGGGACATCACCCAGGTCTACCTGTGGTTAGACCCAACTCCTCGTTCCACCAACATGAGCACAAGGCACCCCACAGTAAAGCAGACACTCCCCTTAGGTAGAGCACTGCACTTTCTCCTTTCAGATACTGCAAGATGTACCAAACCATCAACTTCAGAGGTCCCATTATCCACTTGACATCATTGCCCACGCTTCCAAGGCAATCCAATCCACATATGGCCCAACCATCGCCTGACCAATAACTTGCCAACCGCCTACCCTTCCCCCAACAAACAGCTCGATGTGCCATGGGACTGGCACCCGCCTCAGAGGGGGGTAATGTTAACCTCAAATCAAAATGGCGGGAAAATGAAGGAAAAAGCAGAAAAAGAATGGAAAAAGAGCAAAGGCGTAGAAGCGGCCTCTAAAGCTAAATTGAGGCAAAAAGAGCAATTTTAAAGGAAAGACGCCTCAAAAACTCTAAAAACTCTTATAAAAGAGCACCAGGCTCCCTCTTGTGCCACTTGTAAAAGAATAGACGGGTATAGGCTTAGGGCATAAAGCAAGAAGAGAGAATTAGAAAAAGGGACCTTGCCACAATGGCCGGTCATGTAAAAAGGGATGGGCGCCCATGGGGGTTTTAGGGTTTGTATATATAAAGTTCAAAAAGTGAATGAAAGCTCATTCTCTGGTGTGAGGCTAACAAGAGTCCTCTCTTCTTCTCTTCTTCTTTTCATCTTGCTTGTGTGTGTGCTCTTGAGGGAGGGAGTGCGAGAGTGTGAGGGAGTGAGTGAGTGTGTGGGAGTGAGGGATCAAGAGGGTGAAGCTCTTCACCATCTCCTCTTCTCTCTTCTTCTCTCTTCTCTTCTCTTCTCTTCTCTTGTCTCACATGCGGCTATGGTGGATGGAGCTTGGAGATGGAGGAGGCTTGAGGATGCTTGAGCTAGCATCTAGGATCGTGGAGCTACCCGCTTGTGAGAGAGAAGAGGCAACTCATTTTCGCATCAAGGTAAGCTCACTATACCCCGAGAGGATTGACGGCGCGTCAGCTAGGTGAGAGATAGCCATGAGAGCTCGCTTGGAACGCTATAAGTGGTCCGTGGGTCTTGGTGGTTGAGCGAGAGTTCTCACAAGATACTATAACCCTGACTTCAAGTCTAGTGTGTTACTATACAACATGGGGAATGCACAATAGTCTCTAGAGAGATTTAAAAAGATCACACTCACTCCAAAGTTGATAGAGGAATCCTTGGGGGTTCAAGTAGCTTTCTTCAAGGAAATGCAAAAGATTATGACCCCCATATGGCTCAAAGATAGGGTGATGCACCAAAAGATACTAACAATGGACTTTTGTTAAAATCTATTTCAAAGGAGTTAAGAGTTACAACACATGCTTCACCACGTGTTCACGTTCAATGAGCCCCACACTACTACGACAAAGCTTTCAAAGGGACTAATGGAGGATACCATGATAGGAAACATTATGAAGTAAGACCTAAGCCACTTTTGGCTATAATGTATTTGTGAATTGCTCAACAAAGTTCAAAAGGTTTTGAGGAAGGCTTCAGATGCCAAGCTAACAAATGAAGACACAAAGTAGTGTATTATTAACTACGGTAGTGCTCTCACTAAAATCATTGCCATAGGTGTAGAGTACCTATTCAAATCATTCAAGCATCAAATTATCCTAATCCACTGATGCAAGGGAGTCATAAAGGAGAGAAGGATACTTAGAAAGGGTATGCAAGAGCACGAGCAATAGAGCGAGCAATGCAAGAAAATAAAAAAAAGGCAAAGAACACAGACCAACAAAGCCCTTTAATCAAGTGGAGAGCAAGACAGCTAGCAAAAAGCAAAGAAACAAAGAGAAGAAGATCAGCAAGAATGGGCAATAGTTCGTGTAGCCAAGAAGAAGTCTAACAAGGAATTGAGGAGATTAGATGCCAAAATTAGAAAAAAAATGACAACTTTGAAAGGGCACTCCTATGTTCTTATGAAGAGGACAAGCAAAGAAGGGATAATACCCTTTTACAACAAGTGGAAGAAATATTGGCGAAGAGAAGGTAGTTGAAGACTCACCACTTGTGGATCAAGGAGTCTACCAATAGCTAGTGGTAACCATCCAAAGCATGTAGACCAAGATCACTAAGCTCACGAAAGCAAAAGGCATTGAGGAGGCCACAACCACTTCATAAGGAACCACCAATCAAAGCCCTATGCAATCCAGTACAAGCCCACACAAGCACAAATTGGTACCAAGTATAGTAGATGGCTTGAGTGCTTTGGAATAGCTAGTGAGAAGCTCCATAAAGATAAGGTCAAATCATTCAAGGTAAGCAAGAACTCCAAGTACAACTAGATGAGACTAAGGAGACTCGGGAGATATTTTTAACACTATTTGATTGGCAACACCAATCTAGGGGACTACGACACAAAAATATGGAATAGAATTAAAAAAACCAAGGAGCTAGAAGAGGTGAAGGCTCACTTGCATAGACTTGAGACAAGCAACACAAGGAACAAGAAACTAGAATCTAGTTAGCTATACTCCAAGTGCAAGTAGAGTGATAATAAGAAAAGATAGCATCCCTCCAACACCAACAGCTGACAAATAGCCAACAAACCTAACTTGGCCTTCACTAGGCTACAAGCTACTTATGAATCTAGCACTCATCTAGCATTAGAGAGTCTATAACTAGAATAGAGGGAGTGGAAAAACAAGCAAATGCTAGCACGATCATTCATATGGCTTACAATCTTGCCAATGCCCTCTTTTGAGAGAGCTATTATAGAGAACAAGTGTTTATGTGCAATCATGTCATCAAACTATAGCAAGTGGGAAATGCCTTATGTGCATAAAAAATGGTACCTATTACAATGTTGACCTTTATGGAAGACTCGCATCACTTTTTCATGGAAAAGCTATCAAGTCGGTACATGATCTAATTTTTTTTCTTTGTTAATCACATTTATTATATATACTTAAAATTGTGGATTCACAATATGGAAAAAAATGTCTAATGTTTCATATAAAAGAGGGTTGGTATCAATGCTCTTCTTACTTTGGTTCAAAGTGAATCAAGGACTCATTTCACTATCATAACATCTCAAAAAATCTAACTCTATTGGTTTATGCTTCTTACTGAAAAAGAGCTTTCTCTATTTTTCTTACAAAGGGCCTACTTCTCATTCACCTCATAAGCTCATCCTTGTTTAGGTCTTCCAAAAGATTTTGATGATAAGATTAAGCTAATGGGAACTCTCGAGCAAAGGTTTCAAAATTATTAGGTAAAGCAAATTTTGACCTAGCACCTTTTACTTGACAAAAGCGAGATGTAACTTTGGATTGGTTGGTATGGTGTGAAGAGATAGCAAGGGAGATAAAGCAACAATAGTTAGTTACCAATCCTTAATATAGTAATTGTTGTAAAGCTTAATACAAACTAAATATGTTACTTCCCATGAAATCTTAATCCACATTGTGTGGCTTAAAGAGTATCACAAAGAAACAAGAAAAGCAAGCTTGCATCCTTGAAGAGTAGATTCTTGTAAGTAATTTTTTTAGAGAATTAACTTTCATCATCATTGGCTCAACATGGCAATGTGACTACAAGATATTTATGAGATCATCATTTTGGCAAGGTCCAACTTAATAGAACAAGACAAGTGTTCGTACATAGCCATACTTAAAGATGGAGATGCGTTTTGACCTCATTCTCTCACACAAAAGAAGGGATCGATTGTGAATCGAAAGTTATGTAAGTAGTAGCCATCATTTCATTCTTCACAACAAGGAGAAAGGAGTATACATTAGTTGGACAATGTGGCCTTTTATCAAGTATTGAAATTTAAAAGTGGTCTAGCCACAATCACAAGAAGAATGAAACCAACAAAAAGAGTAAAACTAAAAGGGCAATGCTCAAACACTAGTGCACTCTTGTTCACCAAGCATTTTCAAAGCACCAAGCTCACTTTATAAGAAGAAGTGCCCTTCCAAACAAGTTTAGCCCTCTTCCATGTTCAAAGCTTAGTTTAAGGGAACTTCTTCCTATAATGTTCCCACATTTTCAAGATCTGTAGACCACCAAGTCCACTCAAATCACTCTTCTGTGTATGAGTGCAAAGCACTTTGCCTTTGTCTAAGACCAAACATTTTAATGGATGTACCTTCCTAGCAACATGCAATGAAGATCGAGTGTCTTCCTTTTTCTGCGACACCATTTGGGGCCACTCTATCTGAAAGCTAAAGCTATCTACATCGAAGAGCCATATTACCTAGCTCAAACCAAGGCAAGGTTGAGGGGCTATTATTGTCTTCTTAATTAGTTGGAGTTAGGACAAAAAGCTACCAATGCAAATATATGTTGTTCAATGAATAACCATGTTCATGTATATTAGTAAAATAATACTATTGCATATTCAACAATTTTTCTCACATGTACAATTGAGCTAATCAACACTCAAGCCCTCTATAAGGCAAATGGGCTAATAAACAATGGATGCCTCCCTCATTTCCTCCAAATGCTTACTTTTGGTCATGCCAGCCTCAATGAAAACACACTAGATTATGGCAATAATCTTTCATTATAAGCTAAATTTGTGCCTCATAAGCTTGCTAGTTTTATTGGCTGGTTCGATGCAATGATAGTTTTTTCAAAAACTTGGAACACTCCTAAAGTGAGCATCAACCATGAGATTCAATGTGAGGGATCTCATTTGGAAGACTAATGTTCATTAGCTTACATATATTTAATAATTATTACAAAAGAGTATAAGAATAACCACTCTAAAAAGTGGAATATTAGTACAATGATCTAAGGGGGGTGACTACCTTGCACACCTTGTCAAAGCATTGTACCTATAATCTTAGATCATTTACAAAATCGCATGTTTTCAATTCATTGATTCTCTCTCCTCGTTGGAAACTTAAGGTGCACTCACTTATGAACGAGCTCTCATGTGGCTGACATCTTATTCCACACCCAAATATTGTTGTCGTTTCCATTGCCTTTTTGCACCTCAAGTCCAAGAAATTGTCTAGCAAATTCTCACTTAAGGAAACATATGGTTATTGGTCAAGGCTAAACAAGGACTTGATTATTAGAAATATTGGACCCATTTCTAACCTATTGGCCAATCCTAGTTGTGAGGAAGTGTTGGCCAATGTGTACATCCATATTTGAAACAATATTGTTATACTAAAGAAAAAATTATAGTCATTTAATTCATTTTACGAGGTGAAATTTGAGAATTATGACAAATTTTCCTCTATTTACATTTAGTGTTTCAAGAAGCGTGAATTTATTGGCATAGCTCATAAGAGCATGCAATAGTGATTGTTAGGGAAATCTTCAATGTTCTTGAGGGGGAACTTACCCCCCAGTTAACAAGCACTTTATAAGGCCTTTTTCTTTTTAAGAAGACAATTCCTTCCCTTACCAACCATCAAAACATCAAAATTAGCACAAGAGAGAAATTGCTATGAAATTGAGACTTAGTATGAGGTTATAATAATTGAGAAAGAAGAGTACAAATCTAGTAAGCCAGGTGTGACACTAATGTGAGAAAGAGTACATGTATGTGAGTAAACAGATGCTATCAATCCAAGAGAGAAGGTACATATGTAGGAAAACCAGATGCTGCACTCATACGAGTATCATGAGCAGATAGCAAGTGAGGTCGGATGACTGTAGCCACGTCAATCCTAGCTAACATCAAGCTATGGAGAATGAGAAGAGTTCTCATAGTAAGGAAGCTCCTTCGCAAGGCTGCTATAATTTCAGGCAAATCAGTTCCAATCAATACAGTAATCACAGGATGCATGAATATAAACATCGTAGCGTAGTTATGGAGATTGATGATGATGATGATGATGATGATGATGATGACTATTTCTGTTTCTGAATATAAACATCAAAGTTATGAAGCAAAGAAGGTGATGATGATGATGACGATGATGTGACTAGTTTCTGAATATTAACACAATGGATGGCAAAGCTGTGGCCCACCAATACTCCTGGCTGATTTGGTGGTCGGGATAAGGATGATGATTACAATAATGGTGATGAACACGATATGACCATGATGATCCAGATGATGCGATCAGTTTCTGAACCAATTCTTCCTCCTCCAGCTTCTAGATCTGTAGCGCTCTTCATAGTGCTTGAACAGCTCCTCAGTCTGGGCATTGCGGAAGGCACAGCAGCCAATGATGTAGACAATGATGAGGACAACGAGCACCACCACACTCAGCACTGCCACTTTCCTCCACTCTTCCTTGACACTGGCTGCCACCCCGGCCTTGCACGAGTTACAGTCATAGCAGAGCTGTGACTGGTCGTTGCTCCATTTGCTGCAGTCTGTAGCCCCATACTGGTTGATCGGATTAACCCACATTGTCGGGCTCATGTACTGATAGCCACAAATTGATGGAGGCATGCAACACCCAGCCTGTGAGCAAAATGTTCACAGGAAACTTGTTTGGGAGTCATTACTTGGAAGGCTCAATAGGCCCATTTTTCTCTACTTGTTTGGGAGTCATTACTTGGAAGGCTCAATAGGCCCATTTTTCTCTACTTCATTTATTACAGGGCAGGTTGAAACATTGCTGTAAGTTTGTGCTACTGTATAACTGACATAACTTGAAATTTGAATGTTTTAAACCTTCTACTCATTGAAGGTTTTTCCCAACCTGTGAGCACATTTGTGTCTGACAATCACATTATGACACACTCAAGAACCTAGACATGGTTATTAATTTAAATTAGGAAACTAAATGTTAGTTTTACAATCTAAAAATTTAGTTTTGTACTCTGATGGGGGTAAGAAGGCACAAGAAATGGGGAACTGCAAGTGGTTCTTAGTTTTAAACTAAAACTAAAAACTAATTTGGATATAAAGTTAATGATTTTTGTACTTGTGATTCTAATATAGAAGTTTTTTATTGTACTTATGATTCTAGTATAAATGTTATTAATTGTACTCAATAATTGTATTTGTTTGTGTGAGTAAGTGAGATGGATATACAATTATTTAATTACATAGATATTCATCATTAAATAACTCATTATTAGTTGTTAATTTTTAATGCAAAAGTAGTAATTATTGTACTTAGAATTAATATCGTTTGTTTATTTGGTTCTATTTCATCATTACAGACTTCAATTTAGTAAAGGCAATTACAATCTTTGCACATACGATCTTTCATTGTCAAGGTTAAAATATAGCTTTTCTATTTTTGTCATCATCAACAACAAAGCAGAATGAGATCCAATGACCTCAGGGCACCATGTCTCTAAGACCAGGGCTGAGGGGAGATGGCTATCATGTCCCAGCTGATGAAGGGCAGCAAAACCTCTGCAGGGTCCTCCAAGGGCACATCTAAGGAAGGGTAGCAACATGTAGCAAAACCACAGATGTGTGTCACAGTCCTCTGATACAAACGGCAGCTTCAGATAACAGAGTACAGGGTAGAGAAAGGGGCCTCCAGAGCTAACATCACCTTCTGTCCGGAAAACACAGGAGGCAGCCACCACATGGCAGCTTTGCTGATGGCAAAGGCACCTGAAGATGGGCGGCAGATAGATGACGGCAGGTGCAAATGCAAGGGATGAAGGAAACGCAGCAACCTGGAGGCAAGCAGCTTTGCTGGTGGGGTGCCTGCCTGCTACAGTGGGTGGCAGCAACATTAGTGGTGGCCGGCAGATTGCTATGATGCGTGGCAGCAGCTTCACTGGTGGGTGGCAGCTTGTTGAGGTGGGTGACAGCACATCCAATGGTCCAGGAGACAGCCAGATGAGGTGGCTGAGAGAAGAGAGATTAGGGAAAATACAAGAGGAGTGGGCTGCGGAATGAATAGAACAATGAGGGATAGAACAGATGCCCACAACACATCATTAAATTGGGGATCTTCGGTGCCAGAAATAAAATGCTTTTTAATATATATATTTCCTTTTGGGGCTATTTTTATTGAAGTTAGGCTGAAATGCAGGTTTGTCCATACCAGATTTGAAAGGGCCTTGTAAAACACATGTTACTCTATGTTGAAACTTTTTATCCAGCTCTTTTTTGGACCTTCATGCCCAGTTTATGGGCTGTCTGACCTGACTAACTAGCTGGTCTACCATTTTACTGTCTTGAATTCTCTATTTATGCAGAACCACTTGTACAACCATTCAACGTAGTTTATTCACAGTTTCTCGCTTCTATGCAAGTGTTTTTTCAGTCTATGTTTCTACTGTCCACTTCATTAACTTCACTCTCCATCATGGTATCAATGGACAGAGCTATCCTCAGAGTCACCCATAAAGGACCATTTCTGATCATGGGAAGAAATCAGTTTGGACAAGCATTTCCTCATGCTAAGAGCCTATCTGGCTGTTCATTTTGCTGGTGCAACATTACAGAACACTTGAGCCGCAAGCTACATTCCATAGTCACCTACAAGTTCATTCTTGTTGAGGCCTGCCTCCTACAAATTAACTCGATCAAACAGAAACTCCTGTCACGATCTATTTTGGAGAGACCCATTCCTTCATACACAACGCAAATGCAGCTTTCTTTAACTACACCACCAAGCTGGGGAGGAGGATGTAGATGAGCAGGAAACAAAGCAAAGCCAATAGCCATTCGTCACTTACACAAACAGTGCATCTCAAATCCCTTCTTGGCTAACTTTTGGAGAAGGCTAGACAACAACATAAGGATTAGGAAGATTCCCATCTTACTATGGCTAGTAGCTCATTGTAGTTTGCCATTGGTACACCGCGAATGCAGCTTTCTTTAACTACACCACCAAGCCAGGGAGGAGGATGTAGATGAGCAGGAATAAAGCAAAGCCAGTAGCCATTCATCACTAACACAAACAAGGCATCTCAAATCCCTTCTTTGCTAACTTTTGGAGAAGGCTAAATGACAACTTAAGGATTAGGAAGATTCCTATCTTACTATGGCTAGTAGCTCATTATAGTTTGGCCATTAGTACATGGCTTGGTTATGGCAATGCCCTAGTGACATGTACAAGATGTGAAGAGTTGGAGGAGACTTAGAGGTACTACATATGGGATTGTCCTAGAGCTCAAGAGGTGTGGAGAAGAGCCCTCAGGATGGTCTTTTTGTCAAAAATAATAGGTATGCTCTGATACCATGTCAAAATAAGTGACAATGCAAAGAGACAGTAGGGTTTGCGGGGAGTACCACAAAGTGTGTACGGCAAACACCGAGAGAGAAGAGAAACTCAGAAACACAAGACCATAGTGATGATGCGCTGAAGCCTGAATCATGTTATGAGAAGAAAAGCTGATATAGTGGAGCCGAAGCTCAGCAGATAATTGTGTTGTCCTGTTTGAATCAGGCAGCAGCACCTGTGGGGAATCTACACAATGAAGGGAGCCGAAGCTACACAATGGGGAATCTACACTACGAGAAGAAAAGCTGATATAGTGGAGCCGAAGCTCAACAAATAATTGTGTTGTCATGTTTGAATCAGGCAACAGCACCTGAGGGGAATCTACACAATGAAGGGAGCATAACGCAGTCCTTTGGCCAATGGGCTTTCGAAGTAATCACTGGAAGGCAAAGAACAGTTGTCGAGGAAGCAAACCGTAGTCCTCTGATGCTATCAGAGATGTGGAAGATGATCACCAACTGTTGAGGGAGCGAACCGCAGTCCTCTAATGCTGGGGAGTGACCTGGATAGTAAAACGCAAATCCTAGAGTGTCGGACCTGTCAAACGCAAGGAGAGTAGCCCGGAGGTTGATGCCAGGTGGGTAATGATGACACCAAATGATGGAAGATGAGCAGGGCTGCAAAAACGTAGGTCCCAGCAACCTCAGGTGGCATTCCTAAAACCCTAGAAGAAGTAGAAGCAACCTCTGTAACACATTTCCGAGGTCGTGAGGAGGCATGGTACCAATCAATCCTCCTATGGCTCGAAAGGGCTTAGTGCATATCAAATGTGTCTTATTGCCTTGAGCATAAAAATCTAAAAGCCGGTGCAAAATAAACTTTGTGGCCCAGAAGGGAGAGGTAGCAACAACGAGTGCCTAGGGATAGACGCATATACTTCAGAGGTGTAAGGAGCAAAGGTCCATGGCGGCAAGTATCAGAGGGGATTCTGGTGATGCCCGAAGAGGAGCATCTAGTGGTCTGTCTATCTACTTGTGGAGAAGTCATAGCACTAGAGTATCAACCTGTAAAAGGGTGGGTGGGTGGGACAGGAAGAGAAGAATATCTCTATCTCCTGGTGATGCAACGAAAATCGAGGGGGAAATCAATAGATGATGCTGAAACCACAACCTGTCTTTTTGCCTTCTCTGATGAACAAGGTCTTTAGCTCTCTGAGCTCCTGCGCTTTGATACCATGTCAAAAATAACAGGTATGCTCTAATACCATGTCAAAATAAGCGACGGTGCAAAGAGATAGTAGGGTTTGCTGGGAATAACACAGAGTGCATACAACAAACACCGAGAGAGAAAAGAAACTCAGAGACACAAGAAGAGCATGGTGATGATGCACTGAATCATACTATGAGAAGAAAGCTGGTATAACGGAGCCAAAGCTCAAAAGATGAATGCACTGTCCTGTCTGCATCAAGCAGCATCACCTGTGGAAAATCTACATAGTGAAGGAAGCAAAACACAGTCCTCCGGGTAGTAGGTTATCGAAGTAATCACTGAAAGGTGAAGGGCATTTATCGAGTGAACCGCAATCCTCTCATACTATCAAAGATGTGGAAGATGATCACCAGCTGTTGAGGGAGTAAACCGCAGTCCTCTAATGCCAAGGAGTGACAGATGTCGATGCCAGGTGGATAATGACGACGCCAAATGATGGAAGATGAGCCAAGCTGCAAAAACGCAAGTCCCAACAACCTCTATGGCAGACGAGTGATGCCATGTGATGGAGAATCCGAGCTGCAAAAACGCACGTCCCAACAGTCCCTATGATGGACAAGTGATGAAATCATTAACGCTCGATGGTGGAGATTGTCGCCAAAGGCTAGGATGCTTATGTCAACTTGGAGATTATGACGCCATGCAAGGAGAAGGCCTCTAGACTGAAAAACGCAAGTGAAGGTGGAGTCTAATGGAGAAGTGTGCTGATGCCAAGCAGATGATGGTGACACCAGGTGGGAGATGCTCCAAACGCAAGGCTTGATGAAGGAACAGGGCGTCTAAAGCATAAGAGAAAGAGTGAAGGCAACCCCACGAGCCATGAGCCACAATATCCTCCTTAAGGGGTGTGAGGGCAATGGAAGAGGCAGGTAAGAGAAGAAAAGTGGTGGTGGTAAAGAAGAAAGTGGTCAAGAATGACTGAAGAGAGAGGTGGGGTGGTGAAGAATGAATGAAGTGACTCCCTATTTATAGGCATAAGCTGTCTAGGGTGGCGCACCGTTGTATGGGCGTCCACTGAAAAAGTGGCCAAAATGTGGACACAACCCTTTTTGGAACTGTCAATGCGAAACCCTAAATAAAGTGTGTATATTAAAGAAGTGGTTTCTCAACACCATGGCACAACAAAGATTATGGTAGTGACTTCAAGGGCCAATAGTTGTGAAGATACACTAGGGTTTGCACTACCAAAACACAAAATATACGAACACAACTAGAACATGATAACTCAAACAAAAATGCAAAAAGTCAAAATAGAATAAAACAAAAGCCGATGAAACTAAATGAATGCTAAATGAAAATGAATATATGTACACAATGCTCAAAGGCAAAGCAATCCAATAGTCGACAACTCTTGTGGAAGTGGACTAAGAAGGTGTTGGAGTGTGTCATCTACCAAAGACAAATCCCAATTGTAGTGATGAAAATGCAAAAACAACATGTTGTGGATGAAAACATAGATCAAGTTGATGCCATAAAGTATTGGAAAACGCAAGTGCAACAGCTCACAACCAAAGTGATATGGGAGTCGCAATGGCCTAATTAGCAACCTCCAAGAGTGAACCAGCAGCTAGGTGATTATAGGACAGCTGAATCAATAAATTTTGTATTTGTTATCTATAGACAAGTATTTATTTACATATCATACATTGAAACTAATCCTAGAATCTATTATTCCAGCTTTTACTCCATCCATAGCCATCCATCAAGTTCCGTTTGCACCCACCAAATAGTCCATTGTCCTCTTGGCCTTGTCAAGTATACTTCAAATATCGTAAGAGTTACAAAGCGCTACAAGGATCAAGGAGCTAAGCAAGGAACACACATAAAAAAGTTTGTGTGCTTGTGAATCGCGATGGCTCCTAAGAGAAGAAGCACTTGAGCTAGGCAAGAAATTGCACAAGCAAACAAGGTTCCACCCATAACAACTCAAGCCTAGGTGCCTCTCATAGTATCTAAGTTACGCATTCTTTATTACAAACTAGTTGAAGTAGTGAACATTATTAGACGAAGCATAGTATAGATTATCTACTCAATTCAAAACTCTTATGAGTACATCTAATTTGAATAGATTAACAATAGATAGGTTGCCTAGAAGGAAATTCCTATAAGAAGCATCCTCCTCCCATGATTGATCCATACTTAAAATATGATCTAATTGATTAGGTTTTTAAACGTAAAAACGAAGGAACAGTTATGGTTTGTTTATAAGAAAACTCATTGCTATAGGACTATGAATCGAAGAGGCATTAGAATTAATCCTCAAATTTTTCGTAAAAAAAGCTAGTATAATGAGTGGTACATTATAAACTCTATGCAATTATCTCATACCTAAAAAGGCTAGGCCTAACTAGGATATGATGGTCTCAATTATTGTACTTGGAAAAACCCTTTCATTTAGAGAATTGGGCTAGTAGAATATTACCTCCTTGGACCTTGACTAGTGAAGACTTTCTTCCAAGACTCCATCACAAGAGAAAGACTTCTAAATCCAAGGACGAATCTTTGAGATGGATCCTAGTTAAGAAAAAGACCCTAGACCTTGGCAAGGTAAAAATGTAGGAACAAATAACGTCCAAGAAAGGACTTGACCAAATTAAGGATACTATCAAGTATTCCAAGAATCGTTTCTCTTCCAAGGGGAATAGGCTAAGACTACCTCCAATTCATGAGAACTTGAATAATCGAACGAAACCCCTGTGCTAGAGAGCAAGGCACTTAGATAGATTCTACGTACAAATTTATATTGTGAAGGACTACTTGATGCATTGCAAGGAATTATTTTTGTTTGTGTGTTCTAATTCATGCTATGGAAACACAACGCCAAGGGTGAGAAAGTTGATGCCAAGTGAAGAAAGCCGACACCAACTGGAGAGAACTAACACAAGGCAAAGGAAAGGCCTTCAAACTACAAAATACATATGCTAGGGTGATGCCAAGGTGATGTCAAGCTAAAGAGAGCTAACACCTAGTAGTGAAGAGCCTCTAGATACTACAAACACAAGAAGTAGGATGCCGCCAGATGATGGAAACTGACGCCTAGATAAGGAGAGCTAACACCTAATGAGGGAAGATCACACCAAGGTGAGGGGAGAGGAGAGAGGGCCTCAAACTGTGATCTCCTCCGATAGGGGTGTGGGCAATAGTGGCATGGAGAGGGAAGAGTGTTGGGTTGCACTCGCATCTACGCTCACATAGGAATGTCAATGATCCGCAGTAGGACACTTGGGCACTTTTTACTCTCCGTAAGAGAGGTTTTTCCCCCCCATCATATTACTCTTTATTTGTGTATTTATGTTACACAGTTCTGTCATTTATTACGCATCACACACTTTCATGTGTGAATGCACCTTAAGGCACTTACACGATGTCGGAGGGGTTTTTGTCGAAAGGTTGAATCCACCGAGGATTAGAAGTAGAAGGAAGTAGAGATAGGAGATGGAAGAGAAGATAGAGAATACCCAAGTGGTAAACATGACAAAAACAAATCACAATGAGTTGAATCAATATGTATTGAAAGAACCTGGAATCTTTGCACTACTCAGAAGCAATCTCCAAGCATTAGTTCTCCTGGAGCTCCTTCGTAGACCAAAAACGTGGATCAAAAAAATCAACTATTTCTCTGATGTCCGGAACCCAAATCTGATGGCTCCGTTAGCTCCGAAAGGGGGATAAAACCGCAGTACACCTACTCATGGATCTCCCAGATCACTCCTTCTTTCAGTTGAATCTGCAGTTTTCAGCCTATTTACAGCGATCGCAACGCACACGATTTCGTCAATCTCTCCTTTTTTATGAAAAATCTCCTAATTGGTTGAAAAAGCAACTAGCTTTTTGCATGCCATCTTAATCTAGAAGCTTTTAACAACTTTTTCGGATTTTTACAATAAATAATATCAAAAATACACTCAAATTATCCAAAAATCTAGTATTTTCGGATAATCCATGTAACTCACACTAGTACTCATGGCTCAGATCACATTAACTCTCTAGATCAATAAAGAAGTCGGATGATGATACATTCCATACTTTTTCACACTGTGTCCTCATAACATCATGACATCCACCCCCTCTGAACCTGCGCATCCTCCGGTATGCGCCACAAAATAGTACTCCTGGATCGAAGGGCCACAACATTATCTTCCAAAGTAACTGCCGCATAGACAAAGCACCTCCAGGATAAAAAACCCAATGCTCTTCCATCCAACATAGAAACATCTCACCATCCAAACTCGCCCCTCCTCGATCATAAGGTTTTATCAACGTATTCAAGCCACATAGCTTTACTTTTGAAGACCCTCTAGATACCATAAACATACTCACAATGTGTCCATCTTCATAGACATAACAACACCCTTGCTCCTTCTGAATCCATTGCTTTGAAAAAAACCCATGTTGATACTTTACTTGATTTTTCACATCCAAGATCTTCAGAACATCATCCATATCCAAGCCATCCATAGCATCATTGTAATAAAGCTGAAATCTCATACAAGAAAATACACAAGATCTAACATCTAATGTTGACAATAACAAGAAATGCTACTGCCATAGCCAAGATCCATGTTCCATATGAGATGTACAAATGGGGAAATAGATGGTATGCTGAGAATCAAGTGATGATAAGCTGTTGTAGAATACTCACATTCTACAATGGTGGACAAGGATACTCACCTCCAAGTAGGGTGGACATGGATATGCACCTCCATGAATGGTGGGAGGATGTGACCTCAAGAGCTCCACAAGGAGTTGTATTTCAAAATGATCAAAAAGGTTCCCACATTTGGCCATACTCCACTATTTATAGCTAACCCTTGTCTAGCTCCTAAGCCTAGGTTAAATTTGCTTTATTACAAGCCATCCCGGCCCAAAGAAGCTTTGTCTTCAAAGCTTGAGAAAATGGGTAAGAATACAATGGATGAAATAGTAGATCAAAGCATATGTGGCTGAAAAGATCCCATGATCGATGAAGCTCCACAAGAAATCTATAGTGAATTTCCTGCATACTGGCATAACTGGGCTGCCATAGTAAAATAGGCATAACTTTCGGTAGACACATCCAAATTGGACAAATGATATGTCATATCGAAGTATATGATGTAGGCTACCCTCTCCAAGCAAAAATCCATGATTTTGACAAAGATAAATCATTTAATTCCATGACAGGAATTTAATACAACAAGCTGTATTCTGCAAGAAAATCCATCTTCTTCAGCCTTTCTCCCATATAAACCATGAAGAAACCATGAGAACAAAGTATCATTAAGTTTTGTATGCAGGATGCCTTGTTGCAAATGACTTTCTCTTAGTATAAGACCACCCGGGTCATATGGAATACCGAGATAATAACCATCAAGAAAAGTAGGATTGTCATGAACCATAAATGTCAAACCACCCGGGTCAAAAAGGAAGAGAGAATCATCTCCATCATGACTACCCGGATCATAGGGAAAAGATATCTCATCATCATCATAAGGCATGTCTCCATTGATACTCTCATCAAAAGTATATGCATCCCAAACATTTTTCTCATGTTCATCTCCATATGCATTCCAATCAACATCTTCTTCTATCGGTTGTAGCATACCAAAGTTGTCAATGGGCTGATAGAACCCGTCATGTGTTTCCTCAATATCTTCATGTGATGCCTCAATATCTTCATGACATATATGATCAACATAATCCTCTTCAACATCATCATGAAATATATGTAAACCTTGAGTTTGCTCTTCTTGTTGTACACTAATGTACTCTTGATCAACTTTGTCATGTGTATCCTCTTGCTCTTCATCTTCATCTTTATCTTCATCTTCAGCTTTGTTTTCAATTTTGTCTTCAACTTCAACTCCAAAAAACTCTTGTTGTTGAACTTGGTAATCCCCTTCTTCATACTCACTTGAATCCTCCAAAACAATGGCTGTAGCAAAATGTTTGTTTATGCAGTAGTTGTCATGACTAGGAGTCCATCGTTCTTTACATTTATAGCATATGAATTGCTGAGACATTTCCTTCAACTCTTGGTGAGGTACAAGCCTTCGTTGAATGCCATAGGGAGTAGGAAATTCTAGGACAGCCGATACTTTAACATGCTTTGCCCTGCATACCTTTATGTGACCACAAATATCCTTCTCACCGCATTTATAACAAAACCCTTTTGAAGTGATATCCTCAAACATGCGACTTGACACATAGGTACCATGTACATTGTTGAATGAGAAAGGATGGATGGGTTCTTCTTCTTCAAAATGATTACCCATAACGTATGCTGGCTGACCTTGGTACTCTGCATAGTGTATTCCATAGGCATCATTTGCTCCCATATTTTTCTCATTTGCATAAGGTTGATGCTGCCCATCAGTCTCATGAAAATAACCATGATTATGATCATATGAATGCTGCCCCATATGGTAATTCCCTGCATACTCTTGCTGACCATAAGGAGAATACCTATGAGATCTACCATCATAAGAACAATGCCCTTCATGCATTTGATGTCTATAGGAATGCTGATGATTAGGTTGTTGCCTTTGACTGAGCATAGGTCTCACACTTACATGTCTCTACCCCCTGTTATACATGCTGTCCATAGTGACATGTGCTCAAGCAAAAGATTCCACTCTACCTCGTCTTTTGAACAAGCTCCACACTCCAACAGCCTTTTCAGCAGTAAAATGTCATCTCCATCTAACCACTGCCCAGAGGCAGCCAAAGATGAGGATAGAAACCCATACCACTTTTTCTAGCAACTACTAAAACATCGAGTACCGAGCTTCTCAAAAATCAGGTCCCAATTGATATTGTCACGAAGATGCCGGCGGTGATCCTTTTGCTTTGAAACAGTTCCTTCCAATGCCTTTTTGCCATAGACAGTTGTGCACCGGTTCAAACAGTTTTTTTTTATTTCATCATCAGTCCAAGGTCCTTTTGCATTTTGAATCTTCAACCGCCTTGATTGCACCTTGATACTAAATCGACCTCTTTTTAAGATGTCTGACAGTTTTCTCCATTTGCTACCGTGCTCCTACTGCAATCTCAAAAGAGTAGTTGTTTCCTCATTTGACAATCTCCCCAAGCCTTTGTCAAGAGGCTTTAGCTTATGGAGTGTTCTTCAAAGGTTATTGGATGCACAACAGATAGCAGGTGCTATCATCTTCATATGCGAGTGTGTTCCAGAAAGTTCTCCACAGTAGCAAGGCTGTTTTGCTTGAAATTCACTGATAAGGGTGAAGTCTTTAAAACAGATGTTGTGCTATTAGCAGTCAGTAGAAAACCATACACGAAGAGGCTGAACTTAGAGGCAGTTGGTGTAGAGCTTGGGCATGATGGTTCCATCAAGGTGAATGAGTATTCCCAAACAAATATCCCTAACATCTGGGCTGTTGGGGATGTAACAAACAGAATAAATTTGCACCTGTTGCACTGATGGAGGGAACATGTCTGGCGAAAACATTATTTGGAGGACAGAATGCAAAGCCTGATCACAAGGATGTGCCATGTGCAGTATTCTGTATACCTCCTCTATCATCAGTTGGTTTGACAGAGCAAGAAGCCATAGCTCAAGACAAAAATGACATCCTAGTTTTCACCTCGAGTTTCACACCAATGAAGAACACAATATCAGGGCAGCAAGAGAAAACATTCATGAAGCTTATTGTTGATGCGGAATCTTATAAAGTTCTTGGAGCACCAATGTGTGGTCCAGATGCCCCTGAGATTATGCAGGGTATAGCCATATGCATCAAATGTGGTGCAACCAAGGCACAGCTAGATTCTACTACTGTTGGTATTCATCCCTCTGCTGCAGAAGAGTTTGTAACAATGAGAACACCTACAAGGCGAGTTTCACCTGACGGTCAGATCAAAAAGTTGTGAAGATGTCTTTCATTGAAACCTTCAACAGCTCTCTCTCGTGCCTCTGCAGCTACTCATTCTTGTGCTTCGGCTGTGATTCTCTCAACAGCAGCCAGCGGATCTTTCCTTGCTGGGAGTTCCATCTCGCATGGTGCAATATGAGGCACCAGATGGTGTAGATGATGCTGCATCTATATGGCAGTTGAATGATGCTGACCACAGCTTCTGCACACGCCCTTTTCAAATCAAATATGCACGACAAGATGTGTTCTTGGTGGTCATGGTGTCATTCAACCTGTCTTTACGAGCAGTTGAGCGCCTTCTATTGAATGCTGTCATGATCCAGTTTGAACTTCTTTTTGCTCCACCAGATTTAACAAAGCCATCTAGCATCAGTTCTCTGGAGTACTCTGCATGCTCAAAACATGATTTCCGCATTCCACCAAGGGCAATGTTGGGGCTGCACTCCTACTGTCCATTGCACTTCGATACATGGCATATGGTTCTCATCGATGTTACTGTGCACTCGGTTTTATTGAAGGTCAATTCCAATAATTTTAAACCAGAGGAATTAGGAAGGGAAGGATCTCCAATTGTTGATGATAGTTCTCTCAACAGCAGCCAACGGATCTTTCCCTGGCTTCTGCTGCTCTTTCACAAGCCTCTGCTATAGCTTCCGCCCTGATAACTTCGTCTTCAGCCAGTCCGGCGCCGGTAACAACTGGGCCAAGGGTCATTACACGGAAGGAGTGGAGCTCATCGACTCCGTTCTTGATGTTGTGCACAAGGAGGCTGAGAACTGTGACTGCCTTCACGGTTTCGAGGTTTGCCATTCTCGAGACTGAGAACTGTGACTGCCATCCAGTTTCATGCCATGCATCTGATCTATGGCTTCCTGCATTTCACGCGCCTCACGAAAAGTTACAAAACCAAATCCTTTGGAGCGTCCGGTATCCCTGTTGAGTACTACCTTGGCTTCTAAAATGTCGCCAAACTGTCAAAATGCATCTTCCAAGTCCCTGTCAGTTGTACTCCAAGAAAGCCCACCAATGAAGCAATGGTTCTCAGTTTCAGTTGATATGACTGATTGATACGTGTCTGTGGGGCGCCTTCGAAGCGCGCGCAAGAAATGCGTGGCTTCTTCATGGTCGGATTTGCTCCCTTGACCTCTCTTACTTCGCCAAACATGGTCCATTTGAACAATAGAGCTCATCTATGAACAAGGATATGGCACATCTCAGAACAGGCACATTTCATGCTGCTGTCCTGAACGTGATGAAGAGAGTAATAGGAAGGCTAATAGAGCCAAATCTCTATTCTATAGGTTGCTCAAGAGGTCAAGAACCAAGTTATGGAGTCCATTGTCGTTAGAAGAGCCATGGTTGGAAGATTTTAAGCAAGATATTGGCTATGGAGTATAAAGGAAGCTTGAAACGGGAGAGAGAAAGACTGCGTCTGAAAAGCAAACCCTTCCCTCTCAAAAGTAACCCCCACCAAACTCAACCTCAACTCAAGTTACCTGCATTTTGTCCATCTCTCTTCATTTCTTGAGCTAAAATTGAGCCACGACCTGTTAAAATTGGATGGAGCCCGCCATTGCCCACTGGATATTACCAAGATCCACCATCTTCAACATGGTTTGAAGTAGTACAGCAACCTGACTAGTCACTCCAAGTAGAAACCAAACCATGTAACTGTGTCTTCAACTCCAGTTACACAGAAATGATGTTTGTAACCAAATCTTCCATGAAAACGACCTCCCCAACCAGATCATAATCATGAAAATGATGAATTTAAAGCTTGCCTTGGATCAAAGCAAAGCTCTGATACCAATGTAATAAAGCCGACATCTCATACAAGAAAATACACAAGATCTAACATCTAATGCTGACAATAACAAGAAATGCTACTGCCATAGCCAAGATCCATGTTCCATATGAGATGTACAAATGGAAAAATAGATGGTATGCTGAGAATCAAGTGATGATAAGCTGTTGTAGAATACGCACCTTCTACAATGGTGGACAAGGATACTCACCTCCAAGTAGGGTGGACATGGATATGCACCTCCATGAATGGTGGGAGGATGTGACCTCAAGAGCTCCACAAGGAGTTGTATTTCAAAATGATCAAAAAGGTTCCCACATTTGGCCATACTCCACTATTTATAGCTAACCCTAATTAATGTGTCTAGCTCCTAAGCCTAGGTTAAATTTATTACAATCATGAGTATCCAGAAATAAGGTATCCACTGTAGTTCCTAGCAAAGCATCAAAGGCATCCTGCATTCATTAGCAAGGTCTTCTGACCGCGTAAGAGCCATAGGCATGGTTCCTTGAAGCGACCTCTCCTCGCCATCCCCTGGCTTTGATACTTCCTTTTCCAAAGTATCTTTTCCTATGTTACCTATAACACATAAAGCATCAAGAACTAACTGCTCAATAGCAAACAATGATTCTGCCTCTTGCACATCAAGAAAAGTATTCATAATTTCTTGTGCGTCCTCATCATCCCTTACCACGGCATCCTCCAATGCATTTGTCCAATCATCTAGTGCATCCTTCTCATCTTGTTGACTATCCTGCTCCAAATATTGTGGAACCTCTTGAGCACAAGCCTCATCTATAGCAACAGTATCAAAGTCATCACCTGCATTAGAAATCAAGTGAGTCTCACATGAACCACACAGGGATCCCTTTGCCTCTTCATAAAATACCTCAATGTTGCCAACATGCTCTTTGTCATCTGCATGCAAACAAGTAGCCAGAGAGTCTGATGTTTATTGCATAGTCCTTTGGTCTAACACTTCTGTCTCTTCCTTGTGAATCTCTATATCTTCAGTAGTCTCTTGTAAACCTGTCATAGAATCACAAGCTGCATTCACTTTCACTTCTAGAGCAAACAATTCAACCACCAACTTTGAATAGACAACCTCGACTATACCTTCATCAGAAGCCTTCCACAGGGTAACATCTTCTTGCAAACACTCATCAACCAGAGCCTCAAGTAAGAAATGTGTCTCATGCACATGGTCATTCACCTGTAAAGAAATATCACTGGATAAACTCCCAGTATCATCTACATCAACAGAAACTGCAGTAGGCAAGACATCTCCATCACTGCTATCATGCACATGTGTATCAACATTGTCAGACTCAGGGAATTCTTCTTTCAAGGCATCCTTGAACCCTTTCCAAGTTGCACCATGCCTTCGTTGTATACCCTCAATTCAGTCCTTAAGATTTTACTGCACCAGCTGGAGAAAATAGACAACTCTTTGTACCTCGGCACATCGCGCCTTTGCATCGCTATGTCAAAATAATTGAGATATGTTGCTGCATATGACCCATCAAAGAAACCCAATTCTTGTGTCATCCACTAAAAATAATCCCTAATCAAATCCTCTTTTTCAGTCTTCACCTCTTCCAGCATGCTTTGTCCTTCCTCTTCTATCTGCTTCTGTTGCTCATACAACTGTCTACATGTGTCCAATAAAAACTTTTTGAAACCAATATCTGCATCTCCAAATTCAATTATCCAAAAACACCTGTCGATAAACTGCTTCAAATCCGCCATAGAACTCACAGCTAGAACTATGCCTCGTGATAAGTCACCCATGTCTACCCGCCTTCCGTCGACTTTCACGTCGGGTTCACCAATGTCGGAGGGGTTTTTGTCGAAAGGTTGAATCCATCGGGGATCAGAAGTAGAAGAAAGTAGAGATAGGAGATGGAAGAGAAGATAGAGAGGGTAGTAAATTTTATGGGATGCGGCCGATTGAGTAAAAGTGACCCAGAAGACGAGAGTAGGGAGGGTACACGCAACACATCACAAAACAATACAAGCTAACCCATCCACTCAGGGTGTCGATGACGAGGAAAAGTAGATAATGAGATATCCATGTGATGAAGAAGGATGGCGGTGTGGTAACAACAGCCGTTGGTGGAAACAGCTTAGGATCCACTCAAGTGGTGCTCTGCACAATGAGATGCAAAGTATGCTACATACTGAAGAATGCTCATGCAGCAGGTGCCACTTGGACAGTGTCCCTCATGGAAAAATTGTTCACTTGCCCAAGCGCCCTAGTACAAAGATGATGAAATCATGCAATGCAAAGGGTAAGGTACAACAGGGAAAAGAAACCGATGTCGAAGACAAAGTGCTAAAGCCTGTAGAATACCAAGAAGGGTAGGAACCCCCTCTCAACCTGGATGTAGATGCCGAAGAAGGAAGAGAAGCCTGATGTCGATCCTCATGTGGTGCCGAGAACCATAAGGAATGAAGAGGAGGAGGAAGCATCCCAGCTGGAAAAGCTAGATAGAAGTCACCGCCATGATAGCATCAAGAGAGATGTTGCACGATCCGCCTCAGGAGGGGAAGCCTCCATGCTGATAGAATAGCAAAACTCCAAGGATGATAAAACCATGAAGGAACGGCGCACATCCCAAGTCTCCAGCCCAGGTAGGACTGGGCAAACCTGCATATTAGCCCTACACTGAAAACAAAACCTGCAAAGGAGATCAAAGTCTGCAATCACAGAGGTCAATAGTGAGATGCTCCAAAAACAAAACAAAACTAAAATGAAAGGCTAACTAAAGAAACAAGTACAAAGATGCAAATGGGTATGTGTGTGTGAGTAACTGCAGCGGAAGACTTGAAATGTAGAGACAAAAATCCTATGGGCCCGACTCTGAGAGAGTGAAAAATGAATGCTAGACTGACCTAGGGTATCCGAAAGGACCTAGAGACATGCTAGTCTAAGAAGATGGCCACCATCGCGTATGCCCAGTAGCAAGGCTCTACCAAGGGAACGCCTGACGAGGTGGAGAGGAAGGTGAGATAGATGCATGAAGTGCAACGGGATCGGAACCTGCAGACCAATCAACTAGTGCCTCAAGGGTAGTGAAAGAGATGGGCTGCTGAAGCTGTACTCGAGCCACATGTCCAGCAACAACAACAGGTGCTGAAGGAGCAAATGAAGCAGGAGCGAAAGGCATAGCCTCACTGGACTGTGAAGTCGCAACGGTCTGCTAAGGCTTTTTAGGTGGAAGACCTTGGGCCTTGGAGCGACACTCCTCGTCCACATGGCCTGTTCTCTGGCAATGTGTGCAAAACCAGTTTTTCTTAGGGAGTTGCTACCAGAGAGGTCTTGATTCTTTGGTTCCATCTGAGGAAGAGGAGTCACCCTTTGTAGTGTGCAAGGTGGATCCATAGGTAGGGATGGGCTGACTAAGCATGGACATGGTAGCCACATGAGGAACCCAAGGAGGTGGGATGGGAACACTGGGAGCAAAAGATGGGAATCCCTGCGTAGGTGTAACCCAAGGAGAGTGTGAAGACGCATCATAAGCTAAGGATGGAAACCCCTGCGTATGAGTGGTCATGGGAGATGTGAAACTGGGGATAGTGAGGGGGATGCCCATCACAGTCGACCCAGGAGTTATGGGTGTGCTCATTTGTTGAAAGGTGAGGCACTGTGTTAAAGGGTGGCATTCCCCCTAACGAAGTACCATGGTGCAAAGAGGTAGAGAATGAGGTGGAGAAGGAAAAGGTGCTAGGAGAAGACATGGTAGATTCAACCCCTAGGGTGTGTAATGCAGATATGGAGTATAATCCAAGATTTTGGAAAGATGATGAGAGATGATCAAGGTGTGATATAAAAGAGGGTGGGATGGGAGGGAAGTGAGAAGTGTGTGTAATATGCTCAAATAAAACAGAAGCTGTAGATGTACCTGAATTTTGTCTACCGCGCCGCCGCCGCCGCCGCCGCCGCCGCCGCGACGCCGGCCTGGCAATATATATATATATATATATAAGTATTTATATGAGATTGCAGGTGGTGGAGATGATGAAAGGTACCTATTCCGTGATGTTTGGCGGAGATGATGAAGATGGATCGCCAGACGTTCCGAATGTTGTATGTCCTCCATGATCGGAGAGGTGGCCAGCCTCACCAACCGGTCAGAATGTGGTAGCAAACTGGTAGAAGGGATATAAACATCACCATACTTGTTGCGATAGTACTCCTCAAAGTCCTCCTCTGTCATGTCAGTGAAATCTGGTGAAGGTGGAGTGTCGTCCTCCTCACCGAGTCCATAATGCCATCTCAAGGCCTCCAATGATGGAGAAGCCTGATAAGACATCATAGGAACTGGAGAAGAAGGTGTCTAGGACATTGTGATTCGGTTACAAGTCGTATTGTGTGCCTTGCACAAAGACTAGTTCTCAACAATATCCGCAGGATACTCTTTACAAGAGCACCGGCTCTGATACCATGTTAAGAAGACTGCTAGGATTTGCACTGAGGACACACAGAGTGTACGACCACGACAGAAACACAAAGACAAAAACTCAAACCCTACACGCAAAACTCAAAACTTAAACACAAAAACTCAAACACAAACAGAAGAAGGGAGAGAGAGAACACAACTCTGAAGTGAATGAATGCTATAAATGAATGTAAGAGTGTACAGTGTGCTCAAGGGCAGAGCAATGTCGAAGTGTGACATCCATCGAAGACGAATCCCGAGTCTGTGACCACCAATCGGAGTGTAGGAGTGCTGAATAGTGAATGGCAGCAGGCTGGTCACCAAAATGCAACAGTGTACCACCGATCGAAGGCTGGAAACTCTGCACAGTCTGCTGTAAACAGCAGGCTGAAACAATGTCTGAGAGTGTCAGGGCCTGCAATGCTGAAAACGCAGGCTGGCTGACCCTGGAGATAATGGACAGCAGGTTGAACAGCAGTCTGGGACAGTCTGGAGCAACCGCCAACAGCTGAGAGTTGTCACCTACAGCAATGGACAGGCTGAAGATAATGTGGCTGCACTTGATGATGGCTGGACAACAGATGGAGGCAGGCTGCAGGCTGGAAACTGGGCGCCAACAGCAGCAAAGGGTGTGTGGGCTGGTGTAACCTGCAAACAAGGATGATCGTTGAATGGGGGCAGCCTGTCCATTTATAGACGTGGAAGGGTGCCCCAAAAATTAGGATTTTCACTAAACTTTCTCGAACCGCTCCCCGTTTTAGGGTTTCCATTGAACTCTCTCGAACGGCTCCCTGTTTTAGGGTTTTACTCTAAAAAAGCATTTTTAGTGTGTTTTGGGGCTGTTTAAGAGGCTAATCAGCAAGTAATGCATATTTTAGCTCAACAGGCCCTAGCTATGACACTTCTCTCACATCTTTCGTCACGGACCTATGTTGTGTTCTATACCAATCTTCTTACTTCTCATAGTTGAGAGACTCTAACTTGGGAGGAGCTAGTCCCATTGGTGCTTGAGCGAGATGTGTGTCACACTGAGCCAAATTCTTGTGGAGCCCGTGCACAAGGCCATGCTTATGCGGCTACATCTTCAAGTACAAGACATGCCAAGTAGAAGAAAGGGAAGAGGAAAAAGTTAGAGTCATCTTCCGACTCTGATACAGCTTTTGTGAGGAAGCATACAAGATAGCTCGTATGTTCTCAATGTGGGCAAACCTCACACCCCAAGGAGAAGTGTTGGAGGAAGTACCCTCCCTCACCTTCGTCCAAGAGCGAAGAGTGGATCTACATCAGAGCCTTTGTCTACCTCTTCTTCATCATCCGCTATTACCGCCAAGTCCATGTTTCTACACATTTATCAAGTGGAGGAGCCTTCTTCAATTGTCTCATCTTCTGAGCAACCTTGGCTCATTGATAATGGTGCATCAAGTCCTACGACTCCCCGAGGTGACTTGTTGTAGGATCTCTATCCATCAGAGGGTATTGTCATTGCTCGTGACATTTCTTCGGTGCCTATTAGTAGTGGCACCTTGCCTCTATTGTCTAACCATCCATTGAGCTCCATTTTTTAGACTTTATATATTCTTGACCTAGGATTCCCTCGCCTATTAATTTATGGCCTTCCTAGACTCGGGACCCACGTTGTCTTCATCGAGCCGTGTATCTTTATTGAGGATTCTTCTACAGGAGCCACTTTTGAAACAAGTTGGCAAGAGGAAGCTATCTATGCTCCATTCCCCTTCCATTGTGCCGGGCCCTCCGAGACAACTTTCTATTGTCGCACCCGTTTCCAATTGTGCACCATTTATCTCACAAATTCCATCCCATCCCCAAACATCTCCTCTGGTGGTCCCCTTATACCTTCCATCCCTTTCAAAGGGGGATGATATTGGTAATGCGTTGTGAATTTCCTAGCCCTTTGTGTTTCAAAGGGGGTTCCCAAGATCATGAGGAGTTTCTTCAAGGTTTTCACTCTACTTTGGGCCTTTCCCTTATGTGGCAACCTCTTTTCTTCATCATTGAGCCACCATTCCCTGCTACTTGGCCCTTGGTCCCTATTGTTTTTGTGCAAGTTAAGGCACCTTCAATAGTTCCTCACTACTGTCTCATAGTTGGGTTAGAGGTTTGGCTCACCCATCCTCGACTAGAGTCTTGCTCCTTGGATGGCTTACTTCATAAAAGGACTTCATTGACATTGGCACTCTTCCTACCACCCTCAGATCTGCATCTCCTTTGGCCTTCCACCACATCCAAGATCTAAGAGGGAGTGTTAGCAGTCGTGTGTCTTGTGTGGTCATCTCCTCCTTATGAGCCTCAATCTAAGTCAAACGAGGACATTAGGAGCTCTAACATTGTATTTGTCTATCATTTTGTGTTTTAGGCACTTTAGATGGAGGGCACATTAGTGCTTTTTTTTGCGCTTTTGGCTATTTTTAGGTATTTTACCATTTTTAGGGTTTTTTGCCACTTTTTGCCTATATATAAGCAGCTTGTCTTTCCAGTCTCACATTGTTCCTTCTCTCTCTTGCATTCTCTCTTTGTCTTCTTTTTCTCTCCGTGTTCACTTTCCTCTTTCGATTGCGCACTCTCATAGTTATATCACCATTCGAAATTACTACTATATAACATTGATATACTCCATAAGTCTCAAGGTATTCCATATGCTTATACCTTTAGGATACTCGAGCCAGTAGATACGAGTTACATTTCTTGAGAAGGATAACTAGGGTTGCCTTGATAAAAGCAAGCAATTTTAGTCACAAGTAACAAAGACAAACTTTTTATCAATCCTCTTCTCAGTTACATACAAAAGTTTCTTTGATAGATGCTTCATGAGGCACAACGACTTTGATGTGAGTAACCAATGAATTTTTAAGCACAACCATGCTAGCAGAAAACCAAGAGTGAGCAAGCACACAAGTCTCCGATTCTGCTACACAGTAGGAATACAAGCATCTTGGTGAGTTGACTCCATCCTTGGTCTCGACAATGAAACCAAAATATTAGCCTCATTAGCAAGTGCTCAACTATACAACATTAGATGGCACTCTTATTCTTTCAAGAACTCAACTTTGCCATGGCTCAACTATCTCTCATCTAGTAGAATCATACTCTAGCTCCAACCCAATATTTTTCATATATATATATATATATATATATATATCCAATCCCTGAAAGAAAATTTTTAAAAATGAAGAATCAAAGTTTTAGTAGCTCGCCTTGTCTCCTCATAGTCTGCCAACAAGAAAGAGAAATAGATGACAACAGGATCCAAGTAAGCACTTCTCACAAGCTAGGCCTTTGATTCATCATCGTCGTACTTTCCTATAAGCCTTCAAGAAAACATTAAAAAGTAAAAGAAAAGTAAAAGCTTCTCATTCACAGTCCCTTACTTTTTCCCTCTCTCATTATCTCACTCTCTGAAACAAATATAGATGCCTCAAGATACACACAATACATAGAGAATAAGAATGAGAAAATAAGAAGATTGAAATACAAAAAAAGTTTCACTCTCCAAGTCTCTCATACTCTCTTATCCCATTCTCTCTCTCTCTCTCTCTCTCTCTCTCTCTCTCTCTCTCTCTCTCTCTCTCTCTCTCTCTCTATATATATATATATATATATATATATATATATATATATATATAGTGAATCTAGTGAGAATGGATAAGAAAGCTTGAACTTACAAAGTTGTACACATAAGGATGAGCTCTCTATTTAATTTTTCATCTTTAATATTAGAGTTCACGTTAAAATTTCCCCCCTTTAAGTTGCATACCCTACACTATTTTGTGGCTTTTGGTAAGTCCTCTTCTTAATTTAAGCATGCAACTTAGCTTAATTAAACCTAGTCTAGATAAAAAGAAAATAGAGATTATCCACAACCCTCACATCTGTCACGAGTCTTCTAATTCAACTCCATGAGATATTACAACTTGCATGACAATGAGCCTAGCTCTAATATAATTTTCACAAAAAGAAAATAATCTCTCATCCATATGTAACAAATGGAATAAATTATGGATGGACAATCCCTAAATAATTTATGGCACTTTGATTGTTAAGAGAGGTGTTTACTCCTAGTTTATTTCCACGTAAGGAGATGCCTTTGGTTTGTGACCAAAGCAAACACCTCTCTTAAGGTCATGAGAGGTGTTTACTCCTAGTTTATTTCTGCATAAGGAGACCCCTTATTTGATGAACCAAGTCTAATTGTAGGGGGCATTTCATCTCACACCCCATGCTTCTCTTTCAGTTGAATCCTAACCCTCCTTCCGCATGTACTTGCTTTTTATACATATACATTTGCAATATCCACATATAACTCACCCATTCATTATATCAAAGCATTGCGGTAGAAGAGTGGCAAATTCATCCTAAACTTTTGCTTCATGGAAATAGATGAATGAGGGGCTTTCATTGCTCAAGAGTTACCAATATCTCCTTAATCCATCTAGTTTAATGGAGTTCATTAGATCAAACAAGAAAACAATTCCCAAAATGAAAGTTCAGTATGAGAATTTAAAAATTATTACACATTTCTTGTCATCCTCAACCTCTACCTATATAGAAACATCAGAAGGTTGAATCCTAGTCATACGGGAAAGAGATATCCCTCTTAACCTGACCAAGTCAGTGACTCATTATTATGCTGCAAACGACAAACAAATCTTGGTTGGATCGTTTTCCGTTTTAATAGTCTCCTTACTCTTGAGAGGGAGCTATGCAATACACTCCATTAGAAGCTTGGTTTTCTTTGACTGATTTCAGGATCAACAGTCGTCTTCTCACAAGCTGGAAGGGAATCTCTATAGACTAGAAATGTTCCCCTGGTTTTATGAAATGAAACTTCACATTCAGATCGTTAATTACCCCTGTAATCGTTTTCTCAGAAATGACAAATGCCTAGGCTTTGGTGCCATGCACCTGGACTTGGTTGCATGATAGGTATTTTATTCTTTGCTCAGACTATCAATTTCAACCAGGAAAAAACTGAAAGGAAAATATCTTAATTCGTGTAGACACAGGGGTGTATGCATGGCCCACCCTCATCATGGAAAGAAACTTGCCCTGAAGTCTTTTTCAAACAAGATATCTGGCAGCCACAAGATCCCAGAATGCAGAATCGGCCAAGCAAACAGTCTTGATCCAAGAGGAAGAAATACCAAGCTAACAAACCCCAAAATCAGCCAAGAATCAAACTCTCTGCACAAACTTGAGAGAAATTGTCTCCAAGGGAACAGTATTTCAACAAGAAAGAGCCAGGAGTCGGTTAAACCATAGATGACTAGAAACACATTAGGAGAAGGTATATCTTACTCCCTTCAGGGATGTTAACTAGATAGCACATGTTTGTATTTAAAAACCTTCATGTGCTCAAACTGGACAGCAGTACAATAAAAATAATTAAGGCTTAAATGGTCAGGGCTTTGTCTCTAGGAAGCTCTCAGTTCTCAATAGGACATGTTCATAAAAAATTTACAGCTTAAACGCATATGATGAGAGAGAGTAAGTGACCTTATAACTATTGAGCAGAAACTGTTTCACCTTTTATATTACTTACTTAAACGTCTGGCTTATGGCTACTTATAAAACAAACAAAATCAACGGTAAAACAGAAGATTACTGTCTATTGCAAAAGGACATACCATCTACCAAAGTCTTGTAACAGTTAGTCCAACCTACTGTGTGAGCTAAAAAGAAAATCTACTGCTGTAAGGCTTACCTGCAAGGGTGACAAAGCGGCATTCACAAAAGCTGCGTATGTCTGATAGTCAGTGGACAGGGAGCTGCAAACTTTGGCATCTTCAATGCAGCTCTTAATTTTCCCCCAATTACTGGAGCTCTTCACTTGGTTCTGCAACCAGGCAGAGTAATCCTGTAGCTTGTAGTCACGTCTTTGAGAGTCTGCAGGGGGGCCGTCCTTTGTGACCACAAAGGCAAAGATGATGAACACGAGCAGCACCAAGATGACGAGGAACATGACCACGAGGTAGACATAGAGCAACCATGAGATCCGCCAGCATGCCCCTATGAAGCCAGCCAAAGAGACGACCAACATAATGACTCCAATGAGGATGATAGGCCATTCTAGGAACTTGACACACTGTGTGTTGAGCTTTGTGGCCAGCCAGATGCCGGCTCCGATGAGAGGGATGGACAGCAGGAAGGTGATCAGGTTAACGACCCCTGTGATGATATTGCTGAGCGCCATCGAGAGATCGAGAGAGAGAGAGAAAATAAAGCTAGTGTTTCGCCTCACAACCCAGAAGAGCAGCAGGAACCTAGTGCAGTAGAAATGAGATCAGCTCACAAGCCTACCCATCTATGGTGATCATTTGGGCGGGGGCGAATGGAGGTGTGTTTAGGGGATTGAGCTTCTATGAAGGCGACTGGTACGGCTACGCGGTTCGAAGCACGCCTCTCTCTCTTTCTCAAGATACTCTCTCGAAAACACACGCACTTTATATGGATGTCTGTATGCAGACGTATTGCTGTCTACACCACCGTCTCGGCTCTCCACGCACGTCGCACAGAAACACACATGAAGTGAAGGAACAGCGTCACAGTGACTGACTATCTTTGACAGCACAGTGCAAAAGAAGATAGAAAGGAGTCACAAGGGCGTGTCTCCGTTGCAGAACCCCTTCGTCAGCACAACCTTGTCAACACAATGCACGTGGCCCGGGTTCTTGGACCATCCATAAGCCTTCATAACTTGTAAGAAGAGCAAGGTCCACTTGCTTGTGGGGAGAACTTTCCCTTGCAACACATTAGGGCTCCACAGCCTCCTCCAGCCTCCAAGGAATAAGAGCTACTTTGCACAAGGCTTCGCTTAGTGGCAATACGGCACACGTTCACACATTGCCCAGTTATGTCAAGCTGTGGAATCCACTAACAATGCCATCCTTTTAAACTAGACCCACAAAATGGGTTTGATTTCGTTCACCCTAATGTCGCTCACCACCTACTACTAGTAGCTTTTCTGTAATCTCCTCCGACGTCCAACTGATTGAAATATTGTCACCACCTCTTATTTTTGTCCTTGCAAGCTATTGTCGTAGCTACACCTGCCGCAATCTTCAAGGTATATGTCCTCTCTATTGATGTCCAAATTTTGAAATTGCTTGTGATTGCTCTCTCTCTCTCTCTCTCTCTCTCTCTCTCTCTCTCTCTCTCTCTCTCTCTCTCTCTCTCTCTCTCTCTCTCTCTCTCTCATTCATATTTTGATACCATGTTGCCTTTTTAATTTTGATTTATGATATAAATTATAAAGAATTATCGATTTCAATGTATGATGCATGCCTTTGCTACCACTTGGTCATGTCTCAAATTTTCTGGCTCTATAATTTCCTCTGTGATTCCATGATGCATACCATTGTTGTTGCTTGGCCATGTCTCGATCATGGTCTTGAATTTATCACAAAGTTAACTGAAGTTCTTGTTGTATCAAATTAACATACATGAAGGACTTAATTTTTCTATGTCATGGTTTTGCATGCATGAATTGATGCTTTTGTTTCGTAGTTTCATATCTCTGCTTCATTGGTTGATGCCCTATAATGGTAGGATTTTCTTGGATAGTGAATGGGGCATTGCATAGGTGGCCTCATTGTTCCACACCCTTCACCTTAGGTGCATGCCCATCTCAAACTTACAAATTTGATTTTTCATGAAAGACCACAATCAATCATTTAAAAATATGCATTTAGTTGTTAGTGACTTTGAATCATTCATGCAATAATAAATCATATCTAAATATGCATGCAAAGTTTTATAGTTTCAAAATAGCACGCAATGATTAACCATTTACGATCTATTATTTTACGCATGCATGCCACAATCGATCATTTCAAACTGTGTGTTCAATTATTAGTCCCTTCGAAATTTCCATGTAATGCTTAATCATACCAAAATATGCATGTAATGAGTAATCCTTTCAAAATAAGCATGCAAAGAATAATAATTTATGATCTATTGTTTTGGTGCATGCATGCAATGTGGGGTTCTAATTAAGCCATGAGACATGGCCTTCCTTAACGGCATTCATAATAGTTTTTAGTGATTTAAAAAGTCGAGAGGATATACGAGTAATTGTTCATCCAAAACATTAGAAGTCCCTATTGTAAAACATGATTAATCTTCGTTGCTACATGGTTTATGTTTAGACATTTTCAAAGTGGATGTACTTTACATTCAAGTACATAAGACCTGATTGCAAGTACATAAGACCTGATTGCAACCTTGTCTTCATTAATATTACCTTCTTAGATGGTTCATCTTTTTTGGGTTTCTTTACATTATCATTGACTTTGCCTTCATTCATTCTTCTAAAGTGTTGTTATATGGTTCATCATTTTTTGTATGAATAGTTATACCTTCATTGATATTAAAGCTTTGTAATAAGGTTCAGCTATTTACCATTGATTTATACTCCTTAAAGAGTCATTCCTTTGTTTGTGTTATGTTTTGGGAATATTAGTTTTATAGAATCCTCCTTGGAGGTTTCTACATGTGTTGTATAATGTCTTATGCATTGTTCTATTCTATCTTATATGTCTTATGCAATTATTAACTCTACCTTAATTCTCTCGTGTGATTATTAACTTTTTCTTCTTGAGTTTATATCCATTTAAGGTATTGTGCTATGACAATTACTAGTTCATGGTTCTTAGATTCAAAAGTAAAATGTCTTATGCTACAGTGAGTATTATTTTATAGTTTGTAGTCAAATAATACTTTAGGATCTACATCCTCTCGACATATTGCATGCAAAAGAATATGTTCAATGTTTAAGTTATATTGAAGTATTGTGCTATGATGATTATAGTAGTTTACTATTCTTTAGATGCACACTTTAGGGTCTTTTGACTTTCTTGCACATGACCTTCAAAATATATGAGACATTTTCATTTTTATGGCATTCATCTCTTTGAGGGTTCATCTCATTTAATTCTTCTTTATGATCATTTTGTCTACATTGATCTTTCATATCTATGTGGTTTAGCTCCTCAAGATTCTTTGATGATGTTCATATTGCATCCACAAGCATTAGAACTCCTCATTTCATGTGCTCCCTTAATTAGGTTCTATGGTCGTTCTTTGGGGGAAGTGATATAGGGTCTACATCTTTTATTGAGTGTGTATGTATACAAATTTGTAAGGATGTTAAGTTAACCAAATCTACAACTTTAAAGTTTTTCTTTGTACAACTATGCCATAGATTTTGCTTCTCTACTACAAATCTTATTGCTTCCTCATGTTCTCTCAAAGTGGTCTTAAGGTTTTCCAATGCATTCTTTACACTCTCTACTTCGAAAGCATCTTAGGGTTTCCATGTCTTGGCTTGATCAGCAAGCAGCCATCCTAAGCCACTCCATCAACTCCAGACTCTGAAGTTCACATCTTAGCCCCAGTCTCAAAAACACAGAAGTTTGAGGCCCCCATTGTATCATCATTGTGCATCATTCACAGCTTAGCCCTAGACTCAAAAACGCAGAAGCTTGAGGCCCCCATTGTATCATCATTGTGCATCATTCATCACTTCATTCATTCTCCCTGATCTCTAAGTTCTCTTGATCGTTATGAGCTCTCTATGGACTATGTCATGGTGACAAACTTTGCTAAAATCCTCTTATCTATAAGGGGACTATGCCTAGAGGTGATTCTCATTCTTGAAAGAGAGCCATGTAATTTGAGTTTGCTTCATTGTAGAAAAATCATACATGGGACTTACTTTCCTTACTCGATGGAAGACATGCATTACTATGCAAGTGGATGTACAAGTTGAAGAGTATCCTTAATTGCCTTAAGCCAGAATATAAGGCCAAATTGGTTGCTAAGGGTTTTCAGAAGGAAAAGAGAGCTGACTTTGATGAGATATTCTCCCTTGTAGTCAAGATGATTACCCTATGCTTGTTATTGGCCTTGGGTGCTTAGTGTGGGATTTGGATCTTTATCATACATATGTTAATATGATTTTTTAATGTAGGGACCTACACGAGTGAAGGGGATGCAATGGCAGTGGAGAAGGAGAAGAGAAAGATGTGGGAGAGAAGAGCACACACAATGTAGGTGCTATCCAACTAAACTAATAGCTTTATTGCACTATCATATTATATATGAATAAAGAATGGGCAGTCACAGTGTACGTGGGCAAGCCCAGAGGCCTTTTACCCCAACAACCTCCCACTAAAAGGCTAATGTAGCTGGGGAGTGAAAACAAAGAAAAGAAAAGAAAAAGACAAGGTGAGGAATCATGACATCTCACCCAATGCCCAATTGAAAAGCGAGTTGTGCAAGAAGTGTTGAGAGCCTCTGCAGAAGAAGAGTCAAGCATCCCTGAGTCCATGACATCCAGGAGATAAGTGATCCCGCAGGTCCATACAATGGAGCAATCCAAGAATGCTTCTCATGAAGCAAGCACAACTCATCAATGCAAGGCTATAAAGCATTAGAGTCGTGCATAGCATCACCATGGAGCATACAAGTGTGGGAGCTTTCGCTCAACTGCCAAGACCCACGGACCGCTTACTGTTTCAAGCATTCCAAGCGAGCTCTAATGGCTATCTCTCACCTAGCCAACGCATCGTCGATCCTACGAGTGTAGTGAGCTTACCTTGATGCTCGATCGAGTACCCTCCTCTCTCTTGCACTCCAGTAGCTCCACGATCCTTGATGCTAGCTCAAGCATCCTCAAGCCTCCTCCATCTTCAAGCCCCATCCTCCATAGCCGTGCGTGCGAGAGAAGAGAAGAGAAGAGAAGAGAAGAGAAGAGAAGGAGAGAAGAGGAGATGGTGAAGAGCTTCACCCTCTTGGTCCCTTACACTCTCACACTCCCTCTCTCAAGAGGACACACAAGCAAGAGGGAGAGAAGAAGAGAGGAAGAAGAAGACTCTTTTTGCCACACACAAGAATGAGCTTCTCATTCACTTTTCAACTTTATATACAAAGCCCTAAATCCTTTTTGGGCAGTCATCCCCTTTTCCCTCTTTTACATGGCCGGCCGTAGCCTAGGCCATTTTTCCCATTTCTCACCATTCTAATTTATCCTATTCCCAACTAATGCGTACACTTTGCACAGGAGAGAGCCTGGTACTCTTTTACAAAGATTCGGGGGCGCTCCCGCATTTTAATGGTGCGCCCTTTTTCTCTTTTGTTGTCTCGGGAAGCTTTCTGAGGGTCGTGCCTGAACATTTGAATTTTTCAGGAACTGGTTACCGGTCAAGGCGCCTTTTTTTGCTTTTATCCTGTGCCTTTTTTGCTATATTCATTTTTTCCATTTTCCGCTCCTCTGTGGTGCGGAAACACGGTAACATTGCGGAAACATGGTAACATTACCCCCTCCTAGCCAAGTGCCAGTCCCATGGCACTGCGGTGGGACGTAGTGGCTAGTTAGGTCAGCTGCTAGGCGGAACAGGTAGGTGGGTAGTTGGGTGAATGATAGGTGATGCAGGTTGGGGACGATGACCAGGAAAGATTCTGGCGTGCTTTAGGCTCCATGAAGACACTCGACATCTTTCACACTGTTGTGGCGCTCCTTATGTAGCCGATTGTCATTTGAGTATCAGAAACGCTTGAAGCAATAAGCAATCCCTTAAGAGGATGGTATTGGAGGGATTTATTTTGGAGAAACCCCCCGAACGTTGTTTGCCTTGAAAACCCGTGGCTTTGATTGAAGATCCTTGTCTTTGAGTTGAAGGTCTTCAATTTTGAGTTGAAGGTCTTCATGCTTGTGGAATCAATAAGTGATCCGTGGATCTTGCGGCGTTGGGCATGGATCTTTGGATGATGAGGTTCCAAGATCTATGCCAATGGCAGTTCTACCTTGACTTGGTTCAATCATGGTGGCCATCAGCAGGCTGGCCGTGTAGTGTGTGGTGCTCGTGGCAGTGGAATTGGGAGATGGGTCTAACCTTGGGTAAGCCCTTGGTAACATCCCACACTTGAGGACCCAGTTCGTGCTTCGTTGGAGGTGCAGTGCGAGTCTTAGGGTGACGGGTCTGAAAGTCATGCCCTTGATGTGCCCTAAGTGTGAAGTGGGGGAGGGGGCTAGGGAGAACCCTAGGTGTAGGACTGTGGTGCTTCTTTTGTTGGTTTTTCTCTTTTTTTTTTAAATTTTTAATTTTGGAAAATGATAGATAGGCCTAATTGTCTTGATCGGAATGAGGAGGAGAAGGGGGTCGGATAGACTTGCTCAAAAACTGGCGACTTTGCATGTAATCTTTCAGATTCATACGGACATGAAGGGAAGTGGTGGAGAGGAAGGGGTGGTTGCATCTAGTGAATTGGCTGTCGTTCATGTCTTCTAGGAGGGCTAGGCAAAAAGAGGGAAGGAGACTAGCCCTCATCATGAGACGAGCCATGGCGCAGTTGTCTATAGTGCTAGGGTCAAAGAATAGGGGAGGCAGGTCGCGCTCTTGTGGAGTCGGGTCCTGCTTAAGAAGTAGCCTAAGTAACCTAAGATAATTACAAGTTGTTATAAAAGCGGGGTCAGGACATGAGGAGAAGTCCGCAAGAAAGCGCATCATAGACTCGTCTAGGCTTTCTGCGGTAAAAAGAAGGGCGTGCTCAAAGGATACTACAGTGGAGTTATAAATAATGGGAAAGTCATACTGCCTGTGGAGGGTGGCATCAAAATCTATCCCTACCCTTCGAGGGTACGCCATGTAGGTAGGGTCGTTCCGCCGAATGGCATGGTATTACAAAACGCCATCCAGGCGAGCATGCTGATGTCGCATACTCGCCTCCTCCACAAGGGTTGGCTCTTGTAGTTTTGTACAGTGTGGGGGATTTCAAAAACCTTATCTTGCCAGTAGTTGGCCACTTCTGTGACCCAAGAGGTTTGGGTCTTTTCCCACTCTTCCAGCCATTTTTGCCCTAACCGGCCACTGACCGCGATTACCTCGTCCATCACTTTGAGCGGCAGGACCCTCCGCAGACTGTTGGATAGGAGGAAACTGAAGGGGAATGGATCCTTTCCTAGTTCCTGTACCTCCCACACCACCAGTTCCGTGTGGAATCCTGCGGGAAGATCATTAGGGCACGGAGGGAGAGGTGCGGATGGTAGCACGACTGGCTTGGCTCTCAGTTTTTTTCTAGCTTCCTCCACCAGCTTTTTGCGTCTTTCTTTAGAGACGGCTTTTCTTTCCGCAGTTGGGTCCTCTTGTGGTGGCTCTTGAGACTGCGCGGAGGGGGGTTGTGGGACTACACCCTCCCTGAATCGATTCACATCAATTTCTAGCTCTACTTCTTCCCCCTGCCGTTCTGCATGTGTGCTGCTTCTTCCTCGAATCCGAGGGCGTCTATCTCCTGGGGGGTTTAGGCCGGCCAGCATTAGATATTTTCGCTATTCATCCAAGCTCAGCCTAACCTCCACATGTAATGGTGGCATCTGTAGTCCAGCGTGTAGGGCTCTTCTTGCCATGCCGAGCTTTCTTTGCATTGCCTCCAGTGGCTCTCCTTGCGCTGCGTGGGTGGTGTCCAGGATGGTGTCGAGGAAGGCCTTCTGTTGAGTGCTAAAGGCCACTTGGGCTGCCTCCGCCTTGCTCTCTGTGATGATTTTCTCATTTTCTGTCAGAGCAAGGCGCCGCGCCAGTGTCTTCACCCTCTTTTCGTTGTGCGCAGCCCACTCCTCTACCCTTTTGTTCATTACTTCCAAGCTCTCTCCCTATCTTAGGGTTAGCATCATGAGTTTCTGCTCATAATCTTCCAATTCCCTGATTAGCCTCTCTTGTTCTCCTCTTTCAGAGGTCAACTAGTCTGTCAGGCGCTTGAGTTCCTCATGTTGCTCCTCCATGCCTCGTTTTATTTCTTCATCCCTGGCATTCAGCTCCACCACGAGTGCATCAATCTGAGCAGATTTCGCAGCAAGCTCCTAGTATTGCACTATTAGGAGCTTGTGCTCTCTTTGCATTTTTACTAACTCCTGTGTCTCGTTTTTGAGCAGCTGCATCCAGTGTTCCTCCCTCTCATCCCTAGCCTTTAGTTCTTGTCTGAGATCTGCAATCTCCCGCTACTGCAAGGCTATCATTCTTGTTTTATCCAGTTGGAAGGCGGCCACTGATTCCTTCTCGGCTGCCAACTCAGCCTTGGCTATCTTGCATTCCTCCTTCGCTTTCTCCAATTGGGAGAGTAGCTCGGCAACGTATTTGTCGTAATTAGCCGATGGCGTCATCGTTGTGTGAATGGGTGAGGTTGAGGCTTCGAATTTTTGCTTTTTGGGCTCTTGCCTGGACTCCGCATCTATGGCTGGCCTCTTCTATCCTGTGACCGTAGTCTTTGTGTTCTGTCCTTGGCCCATCTCCTTGTTGATGAAATACTGCATCCACACCACGAAGTTTGACACATCTGCACTAGTCGGGATGCTGGGGGTGATGGTGGGGAGTTCTGTGGAAGGCACCAGGAGGGTAGGGATTGGATGGAGCGGGGCCTTGCCCTTGCCTTCAGGGACCGGAGGTGGCACAAACTCTGGCACCTGTGTGCTAGACCCTGGCCCTTTTTCTCTGCGCGGGCTCAGGTTCCTCAATTCATCTGCTCGGCACTGTTGTTCAATGGACCGGCGGGGTGGCCTCCGCCAGGTCCTCTTCCTCCTTTCTTCGTAGCTCCTCCTCTTCCTCATCCGCTTTTCTCTTCCTTTCCTCCTCTGCTTTTTTCTGCTCTTTCTTCTTTTTCCCTCCTTTTCTCCTCTTCTGCTTCTTGTTTTGACGCCTCCTTTGCTTTCTGTAACTCCTCTTTTTCCCTCTCCTCCTCCTGTCTCTTTGTTCTCTCTCTCTCTCCTTTACTTCTTTCAGGGATTCCTTCTTTGCGATTTCCAAGTCTTCCCTTTCCTTCTTCCTACCTTTGTCATTCTTCTTCTTCCTTTGCGTTGCCTTCTTCTTCGTTGTCCTGATTGTCTTTTTACTAGTCTGTCCCTCCCCTTCTTCTTTTGTTTCCATTCTGTCAGTGGACCTATCTTTGTCCTGGCGAGGAGGCGACCTCTTCGGCGTTTCTCCTTCTCCCTCCTGGATGAGTGCAGTCAAGACTCCTCCGTACTCGATGAAGGAGGCCTTGGAGGAGGCTTTCTTCCTTTCCATAACTTTAGAAGTCGAAGATTCTCCTCCTGTTGGTGCACTTCCTAGGGCTAGCACTTTGGCCGCTTGATCAATCGTTTTCCGCACGTACCCATTCCAATCTACTTCGTCTAGGGTGTGGGCTGCTACATTCTTCAGCACTGGCACGCTAATTCGATGCATTAAGGAATTGTAACGCTGGCTGGAGAAGAGCACATGCACCAACTTGGCCTGCAGCTTGGCTTCTGTATCAGGGATGTCCTGGATGCTTATGCCGTCATTCGTGAGCACCTCTTCCTACTTCATTTTCAGCAAGGCATAAACATCCCTTTTTTGTCTCCTTTCTGTCCTTGGTACCAATCCCAAAGCCTTACATTGCAGTGAGTCTATTTTTTGAAGGTTCACCCGAGCAATGACTCCATGCCTGTGTCTGTAGCACTCGACAACACATAAAACAGCATTGGAACAGTCTCAGACTCGATAGAAACGGCGACTCTGCACTTGCCGAGAAGTGCGTAAGATTGAGTCCCATATGGGCTTAATTTGGCAGTTATGGGTTGAAGTAGTGGTTTGCCAAGTTGGATCCAATGCTTGTGCATTAAGACATTGAAATCTACTCCCTCATCAATCAAGGCGTTGAAGGCGCATGTTTGCTTAGCAGTGACTGTGACATGGAGGTAGGTGGGTTCTACAGGTTCCTCATCATCCTCATTGATTTCAATGATTGTGGTTGCTCGTATTTTGACCGGCGGTTCTAACATTGGTGGCTCATGCAAAGGATGAGCGGGAGGGTAGTACTTCTTGACACGGCTGCCATTGAAGAAGCCTATTCCTTCACTGTCCAGGGTCTCAAGCCCGACATTACCGGTTCGGCTGATTGCTAAAACCTTGAAGGGTCCGAGACCTCTGAATTTCATCTTTTGCTTATGTCCTTTAACTGAGTAGAGGAGCACTAAGTCACCCTGTTCAAACTCGCGTTGCTTGACATGCTTGTCAAACCAGCTCTTGCGTCGGGCTTTCTCGCAGATAAGCGCGTGGGTGGCTAGAAGACGAGTCTCTGATAGGCGTTCTAGCTCGACCAGGCATTGCGTCCATGCTTCCTTCCCTTCCCATCATTCTTGGAGTGCCTTCTCAGGCTAGGAACGAAGAATTCTAATGGTAGAATTGCTTCAGTCCCATAGGTCAGCCTAAAGGGGGTTTGGCCAACGGCCGTCTTATAAGCTGTGCATTGCCATCAACTTGTTGTCCCAGTTGCTTCGTGAGGCTAAGACTACTTTAGTTAGGACGTTGATAAGAATTTTGTTAGTTGATTCTGCTTGGCCATTAGCCTGAGGGTAGTATGGTGAGGATTTGCGATGGATGATAAGAAAGGTGGATAGGAGATGTGCTATCACTTTGTTGATGAAGTGTGTGCCTTGGTCGCTAACTAGTTCGATGGGGCAACCGAAGCGCAAGATCACTTGCTCCCATAAGAACTTGGCAGTCGTCCTAGCATCATTTTTTCGTGTGGCTCTTGCCTCTGCCCATTTCATGAGGTAATCCGTGGCCACCACGATGTACTTGGCTTGTGAGTACTGCGCCGCGGGGCTGATTAGTCCTATGAAGTCAATTCCCCATTTTTCGAAGGGTTGGTGAGCAATAATTGGGGTTAACTCCATTTGATCCTTACGAGTCGGGACTTTTGTCCTCTGGCACTCGTCGCAATGCTTGACAAATCGCTTGGCGTCGCGAAAAAGTGCAGGCCACCATAGTTGGGACTGCAGCACCTTTCATGTTGTCGTGTCTCCGCTAAAGTGTCCTCCTGCAATGCCGCTGTGCGCTTCTGAGAGCACATCATGCATCTCATGCTCACTCACACACCTATGCAACAATCCGTCTTGCCCCAGCCTATAGAGTTGGCCTGCGATTAGCTGGTAGGGCTGGATCTTCAGGATCAAGCGCCTAAGTCGTGCCTTTTCTATTGGTCGCTCAGGTAGTCCGTGCTCGAGCACTTGGACTATGTCGTCTGCCCAGTATGGCATTGGATCAGCCTTAAATAGATCTCTTTCGTTGGACAGGTGGAATAAGTGGGTGTCAGGTAACTCGTTAATGATGCCTTGTCCAACAGCTTCTCTTATGGGTATACGGGACATGTGATCAGCCATGTAATGCTGTTTTACCTTTTGTACCACCACGGAGAAATCGAACTCCAGGAGCAGGAGGAGCCATCGAGCTATGTGTCCTATAGCACAAGGTTTGTTCACTAAATAGAGCAGGGCTTGATGGTCCACGAAGAAGATGAAAGGTGTGCCCAATAGATAATCCTAGAATTTCTTCACGGCGAACACCATGGCTAGTCCCTCCCTTTCTGTTGTCGAATAATTCATCTCTGTCTCAGTGAGTTATCTGCTAGCAAAGCTCATTGGGTAATCTAAGTTATGCTCACCAGGTTGGCACAACACTGCCCCCATGGCAAACTTAGAAGTATCGATGTGCATGTGGAAGGTAATGGTCCAATCTGGGGCTCGTAGAATTGGCGCTGTTGTTAGAGCCCTTTTCAATTCTTTGTATGCCCGTTGGCATGTCTCGGTCCACTCAAAGACAATCAACAACTTGTACAATGGCCTGGCGATCAACACCGCGTAGTTCAGCACAAACTGCCGATAGTATCCTGTGTGACCTAAGAAGCATTGAACTCCCTTGTAATTAATTGGGGGTGGCAGGTCCACAATAACCCTGACCTTCGAGAAGTTAGTGGCAATGCTGTTCTTCGACACCACGTGTCCTAAGATGCATCCGTGCTTCACCCAAAACTGACACTTCAAGGGGTTCAAGGAGAGACGATATAAGCAGCACCGTTCAAAGACTGCGCGGAGTTTGTCTAAGTGTTTGATCCAGGTCGAATGGACACATAGATCGTCGACAAAGACCTCTAACTCCTTGCGAAGCATGTCTTTAAAGATGGTGCACATGAGGCGTTGGAAAGTGGCAGGGGCATTGGTCAACCCGAAGGGCATGACTATGTATGCAAAGACGCCCCACTCAGTGGTGAAGGCGGTCTTGTGCTTGTCTGCAGGATGCACTTGCACCTGGTTGTACCCTGAGAAGCCATCCAGAAAATTGTAGGCTTCCTTGCCTGCCACCCTCTCAAGCATGTGCTCGGTGTACGACAGGGGATAGTTATCTCTTTTCGTAGCAACATTCACCTTCTTGTAATTGACGCACACTCGAATTTTGCTGTTCTTCTTCATCACAATGACTATGGGTGATACCCAGTATGTGTGCTCAATTTCATAAATGAATCCAGCTCTCATAAGCTTGTCAATTTCCTCTTTGACAGCATGAGCGTGTTTTGGATTCATGGGTACGATCGCTGCTTGACCGGCGTTGTATCCGACGTCATGGGTATGTTGTGAGTCACAACACTTGGATCTACCCCCCGTAGCTCTTCTAAGGACCAGGCAAATACGTCTATGTACTCCTGCAAGAGAGCGACAAGACTCAACTCTTCTTTACCAGTCAAGTCATCGGCAATGAACACTTGTTGGGGTATCTCCCCTTCCAGGGCTAGGTTTACCTCCTTGACCTTGGCTGGTCCTTCGATTGGTTCGCTCGTCTGCCCTTGACGCTTGGCACCTAGCAGAACCACTATCCTATCCCCTTTTTTGAATTTAGTGAAGCGTTTAGGGAGGTCCTGCGGCTTTTGTTGTTCTTCTGATCGTGCATCCCTGGGGTGCTTTGCCTTATCCTGCCTTAACCGTTTGCGCCTCAGGTGGACGGGTAAGTCCCCTTTGGTGCGTCGGCCTAGGGATCTCTGGGTCGCTATCCGAAGTAACTTCCGATTCAGAATCAAACCCTCCATCTTCGCTAGAAGAGGTGTCTCCCTTGGTGGCCGCAGTTCGGATGGCGATTTGGTTCTAAGTATTGATGTCGTTCCTGATTGGGCTAGGCCTGCTTGCTCAAGGTCTATGGCTCCTATACATTCCAACCACGCACGATCACATTTCTTGCGCATGACTCCTTGCTCCAGTCTAAGGGCCTGTCTTTTCTGCGGCTTGGCGTCTGCTCGTATCTGCTCAATTTCTCGTCCTTCAGTGTTGTATTCTATGGTATCCACTTCACGCTCGCTCTCATTACTGAAGGATTGGTTGTCTTCGTATTCATCGCAGGAATCCTTGTCATTCGACTGCTCGTCGTCTCCTAGGGCTTGGTATGCCTCGTGTCGCTGGTCAGGAACCAGGGCCCAATTATACATGAGGTTCAACTCGTGCACCCTGGTCCATTGCCACTTGGAATCCTCTAAGAGGTCCTGGAGTGGTTTGAAGTTGGCAGCTGGGTTGCCAGCTAGCTAGTCCGTTAGGTATTCCATTACCCCCTGGAGTTCCCTTTTGCTGGATGGCACTTGGAAGGTAATAGGCTTAGGCTTTCCATGGAGGCTTGCTGCCATCATGTAGACTGGTGTAGAGAGTGCTTTGTTGGTCTTGCCGATCGTTTTGATGGCCTGCTCATATGCCTCATGGTCTGAGAACGGCAAGTCAATTGCAGTGAGGACGTGCATCCAAACCTGCTCATCCTCTAGGCACGGGATATACTTGGTCAAGGACCCACAGGGCTTCTTGACCTGAGTGTTCCCTTTGAGCATAGCAGAGATGGCGCCTAGGTCGACTGGTGAGGTCTTCCAAGTGTCCATATCTATTCTTATGGTGCCAGTTCTATTGCCAAGGAAGATCAAGCCGTTACCCCAATCTTCGATGACTCTAGCGTTGCGCATCCAGGGTTGGCCTAATAGGACATCATAGTCCACTCCCTTCATTATTATAAAGTCGACAGAGAACTAGACACCTGCGATCTTCACTCGCCAATTCTTCAGTACCCCGAATGGCTCCACTCTCATACCGTTTGCTAGCGTGACATTAAACCTAGCAGCTTCGACAGGCAGGTTTCCCCAAGTCTGTAGCACTGCGTGGCTAAGCACACTAACCCCAACTCCTGTGTCTACAATGCCCTTCCTTGTTGTGTTACCCATGGCTAGGACTGGCAGGACCGCGTGCATATCAGAGCCTTCCCAAAAGGCATTGACGTGTAAGGACTTAGGCACGGAGTGTAGCGTCAAACTGGGCAATTGCGTTTCTGCAACTTGGTCTTGAGGGTCTGCCGTGACCTGCTCTTGTGATCCCTCAACCCACTGCTTAAGGTCTTGCCATAGGGTAGGGTGCTGCTTAAGCAGATCTCCCAGGCTAAGTGTTACAGGGGTAGTCACTAGCGTAGTCAGGAGATCATGAGATACTCGCCCTTCCCTCGGCCTAGATTGTCCGGGCCAATGGCCGTGGTTGCGGCTCTGTCGCATCTAGGCTTGGTCTCAGCGGCAGTGCTTGTGATACCATTGCTTCGGCTGACTTAGATTGAGGCGGTGACATTGGCGTGCTTATGCTGGAGAGATCATCGATCTCATCCTTGATGATGGGCTCAGCGTCTTTGAGATGCTGTTGAGCCTCCCTCACCCATTCCTTCACCTTTTCTATGGCCTCTAATTGTTGCTTTGGATGCAGGTATTCCCCTATCTTAGCGCTTCCCTTTTCGGTTGTCTTAGGGGCTGAAGTCTCTGCCTCCGCATCTGAGACTTTCTTCTCAGTAGTAGGTAGAGTCGTAGCACTCTCAGTCTTTAATGCAACCTTAGCTTCCGATCTCTTCTTTTTCCGCCTACGGCTTTTCTTTCCTATTGAGGTTGCGTCAAGTTTGCTAGGTCCTGGCAGAGAGATGCCGGCCTGCTTCGTTTGGGCTCGGGTCATAACTCGCAAGGGAATAGGTGTGGCCTCCCCATCGAAGTTTTCGACACCAAATAGCCCCAATGGGACGGATGGTAAATTAGCTGAGCTAGAGGACGACTTCCGCTTTGGGCAGTCTATGAAAAGATGGGTGATTCCGCACTCTGCACACCTTTGGTCAGCCTTGTCCCTGTTTTGCTGCTCTCTTTCAGGGCAGCATGATGAGACATGACCGGGGTGTCCGCAAGTCTAAGAAGTGACTGGATCCTGTGGTTGCCCTCCTAGGCCTCTACCCCGTCCTTGTCCTAACGCCATCATCGGCACAGGTCAATAATCCATGAGGACCGCGTTGCCCTCATCGTCGTGTGAGACGTAAGGGTATATGTAGGTTTCCTCGTCATTCGGCTCCTCCACGTAGTGTACTGGAGCATCGCTCGGTGGGTGGGTCACATAAGGACCAGGCGGTCTAGGAATGCCTGTAGGATTTATATCCATTCTAAGGACGGTTGGTTTCATATCGTTAGGCGTGGGTAGAGCCAATGGGGTTCCCCTTCCGAAGAATGGCTGCGGCCTGTTAGCTAGATAAGGCTGGCCGTAGGGTTGCGAGTATGGAAGTCTTCTTGGTAGTTTGCAATGTGCGATATCATGGCCGAACTTACCGCAGTTAGCGCAAGGTCTTGACTTAGGGTCTTGACACTCGACCGGCAAGTGGTTTCCGCCACAGTACACACATTGGATGTGCGGGCACGTTGGTCATCTCAACATGTCTTGTATCTTGGCTAATTCCATCTTGACCTCAGCCTGTCTCGGCAGCCTTCCCCTTATCTTGAGATGATGGGATTGACCGCTCACACCAGAGGCTGACATTCTCTCTGAGTTTTGTAGGTTGGTCTCTTCTAGATTTGAGCTCCTAGAGCTCCGCTCTTTCAGTTGGTCATCATCGACTCTGATGGCCTCCTCAAAAACTCTAGCCACCACGTCCTGCTGCAAGCTTGAATTGCCTGCCAATGCCTTATATAACTCCTCGTCTCTAATTCCGCTGATGAATACAGTCGAAATTGCTCTGTCAGTCGGTCGCTCGCCTAGAGGGATTCTCTTAAAGAGATTCCCCACATGGGTTACGTAGTCGCGGATGTCCTCATTCTCTTTCTACTTGACGTTCATCAAGCGTACTAGCAGGTTATTGGAGTATTCGGGCTCAGCGAACCTCTTGACGAAGAGATCCTTGAGATTATTGAAGTTGGCTCGTTCCATGACATCCAGGCTTGTATACCACGTCTTACCCTTGTCGCCTAAGCAAAGCCCGAATGCTTGCGAACGTTGAGTCTAGTCATTGAGGCTGTTGGCTTCGTAGACTTGCTCAAACTGCTCAACAAAGCTGTATGGATCGTCATGCGTTTGGTACTTATCGAGCTGCTTGGCAACAATGGGTATTTTGGTCTGGCTCTTTGAGCCTTGGTTTGCCCCTAATCATGCGAGCAGAGACGTCGCTAGTACATTGGCACTCTGCTCCACTACGGTGTTATCGAGCAGCCATTTCATGAGGAGCTCACTCAATGTCAGGTCTCCTTCTAGTGCTCTTTCATGGTCTGCTCGGTTTCGGCCGGCTAAGTTCAGCACTCGCTACACCTCATGCAATTCCATGCTTTGCCTTTGGCTCCTAACCTGTTGATCCTTATTATAATCAGCTATGCCCTGCAATGCCTTGCGGGCTAGTCTTCTCTCCTCCTCTAGGTCTGCAATGATTGCGTCTATTGTCCTGCCGCGGTGCTCGTACCGGGCGTGCGTGTCGTAACTGCTCACCATCTGCTGTATAGCATCTGGGAATACACTCAAATCGAGCTCTCATTAGACCGATGGTCTGAGATTTCTTCCGTCATGGTTGAATTCTTTGCGCCCCGCTGCGCTGTCGATCAAGCTGAATAGTCTTGACAGATCCTCGTTGTTGGTGCTCCTTGCTTGGTCCTACCTTGCGCTTCAATTGTTCGTCTATGTCTTGGGCCCTCTCCTATTGGTGGGTTCCTTGAGCGATTTATTTGAGTGAGTTCCTTTGATTATTGAATACAAACCTCAATTTATGGTCACTTGGTGAGTGTGTCGTTTCTCGTGCACTTGTGCCCAACCAGGCTTTCAGCTTTCTTAAGTGTACTTCAAGTGTGAAATTCAATGTGAGTGCCGCAAGCAATTCCTCAACGTCTTACTCACTCTCGCTCGTTTCGGGCCTGATAGGCTTGTAGGTCCATTTTTCGGCCATTTAGTCAGGGTTTAGGGTTTCCTTGTGTGTTGCCTTGTTCACTTCAGGTCGATCAGGTTTTACGGTTCAGCAGCTTGCGTCCAAGTCCTTGGGTCCCTCAATTGTCCACTGCTAGCCGCTAAGCGGCTGTGTACTACAATTTCTCTTATCACGTGTGCTAGAATCAAGTTCTGAGCACCCAAAGAGTTTCGACAAGTTGCACTAATGTGTATTTGCCAGGTCGGGTCAAATTTTTGACAGATCTGACAAAAGTTACACTCGGACCAACTGGGCCGAATTGCAGGGTCCGAATAGGTCACTCAGACGGGCCGAGGCACGGGGTCGAGGGCCGAATTTTTCAGATTTGACTCGGACGATTTTTATTCGGACAGGCCGAATGGCGGGTTCGAATAGGGTAATTCGGACGGGCCGAATGGCGCTTGGCCGAGGGCCGAATCCCAGGTGTGGCCGAGTGCCAAATTTGAGACTCGGACGGGTTGCTCGGACGGGAGGCCGGATGTGCCACGTGGTAAGGAGCGTTGACTCGGACGACCGAGTGGGTTGACTTGGACAGTTACCTCGGACGGTCATCCGAGGGTCGACTAGGCCAAGTGGGCCGAGGGCCGATTCTCGGACTCGGCCCAGGAGAGGCCACTCGGACGGGCCGAACGCGGTGCACGTAACCCGCACGAATGCGATTTCAATCGTTTCACCCAATGTAGGCCGGCGCCATGGTCATGCACTTCCAGATCCTATCTAGGGAAGTAGAGGGAGAGGTTTGTATACCTGAACGGGCCAGTAAATGCGTCAATCACACGGGCTGGGGCTCTCTAGCTCTCTCTCTTTCTCTCTCTCTCTCACTAAAATGGCACAAATGAGCTCTCTTTTGGCCTCCTGGCTCTTATATGCCTTCCCAAATGTAGCACTGACGCTTCCAATCACTCTCTTGCTGATCTTAGGCCTCATTAGCGAGCATTTTGCACATTTTGCTCGATTTTTTCCCTGTTTTGTCCTGTTTTGAAACAGTAAAACCTACCCTTTTTCGGTTCGATTTCCTAACTCTAACCTGCGCTAAATGCAACGAAGATCGAAGGCAAAAAACTGAAATAGATCCTCCATGCTTTCCGATCATCAAACAACCAAAATATCCCAAAATACTTACTTGTTTTGAAGATTAAAAACACACAACTTCCTACCTATCTCAAGCTCCGTTCGGGGATGAGTACCCTACTTCGGTGCTCGATATGAGGCGCGCAAGTGCTCAAGCTTGAATCTGTTGGTCCCGGCAAACGGAACCAAAATGTGGGAGCTTTCACTCAATCGCCAAGACCCAGGGACTGCTTATTGTTTCAAGCGTTCCAAGCGAGCTCTAATGGCTATCTCTCACCTAGTCGACGCGCCGTCGATCCTACGAGTGCAGTGAGCTTACCTTGATGCTTGATCGAGTACCCTCCTCTCTCTTGCACTCTGGTAGCTCCACGATCCTTGATGCTAGCTCAAGCATCCTCAAGCCTCCTCCATCTCCAAGCTCCATCCTCCATAGCCACGCGTGCGAGAGAAGAGAAGAGAAGAGAAGAGAAGAGAAGGAGATGGTGAAGAGCTTCATCCTCTTGGTCCCTCACTCTCACACACACTCACTCCCTCACACTCTCACACTCCCTCTCTCAAGAGCACACACAAGCAAGAGGGAGAGAAGAAGAGAGGAAGAAGAAGACTCTTTTTGCCACACACAAGAATGAGCTTCTCATTCACTTTTCAACTTTATATACAAAGCCCTAAATCCTTTTTGGGTAGTCATCCCCTTTTCCCTCTTTTACATGGCCGGCCGTAGCCTAGGCCCTTTTTCCCATTTTCCACCATTCTAATTTATCCTATTCCCAACTAATGCATACACTTTGCACAGGAGCGAGCCTGGCACTCTTTTACAAAGATTCGGGGGCGCTCCCGCATTTTAATGGTGCGCCCTTTTTCTCTTTTGTTGTCTCGGGCCGACACCGAAGCTTTTTGAGGGTCGTGCCCGAACATTTGAATTTTTCAGGGATTGGTTACCAGTCAAGGCGCCTTTTTCTGCTTTTATCCTGCGTCTTTTTTGCTATTTCTATTTTTTCATTTTTTGCTCCTCTGTGCTGTGGAAACACGGTAACATTGCGAAAACATGGTAACAACAAGACAGTGGAAACTCTCCAGAGTCAATCACTGAAAGAGAGCCAACATCCCGGACATTCGTCCAATGGGGTCTCAAGACTACATGTGGCCTCAGTGAAGTGGAAGGCCGACATATGGCTAGCTATGTAGCCTACAAAACTACAAGAAAATGGCTCTCATGAGCTTGCAAGGGGTCTAGCAACTGATCACCAACATCGTGACCCTAATTGCTATGCACAGCTATGTCATCTAGGCCAATAAGTGTCTCATTTTCAGCACAAACTACTTGCTGTAATGGCACTATAGTAGCTGTAAAATCAACCATAAAGCATACTGAACGCTCATCAAGAGGCCTGAGAGGTGTCTGCGTCTCATAGAAGATAGTATGACAGTTGCGTATGACCTGCTGGGCATTCAGATCCCATAATTTGTAGGCCTTAAAGTCACCATCTCCATTACCAAGGAGGATACATCTATGTGACATAGACCCATGTGGCATACATACAGATGCTTGGCAGCCAAACATCCTCAAGTAATCATAAGAGGGCTGCATGCCACTCCATGCCTCATGGGGTGTAATACCATCCAAGGTCAAGCACATCGTCCTGTTAACCAAATAGACTGCCATCATAAGGGCCTCAACCCAAAAGCCATAAGACAACCCAACTGTGGTAAGCATAGAAGCAACCTGTTAACCCCAAGTCAAGATGGCAGAAAAAGGAAGGAAAAAGCAGAAAAAAACATGAAAAAAGAGCAAACACACACAGGTGACCTCCAAAGCTAAGCTGGGGCAAAAAGCACAATTTTAAATGAAAGGTGCGTTAAAAAACTTGGAAAACTCTTGTAAAAGAGCTCCAGGCTCCCTCCTATGCCAATTGTAAAATATTAGACGGGTGTAGGCTAGAGGTATAAGGCTAGAAGAGGGAAATGGAAAAATGACCTTGCCACAATGGCCGGTCATGTAAAAAAGGGATGGGTGCCCATGGGATTTTAGGGTTTGTATATATAGAGTTCAAAAAGTGAATGAGAGCTCATTCTTTGGTGTATGGCTAACAAGAGCTCTCTTCTTCTTCTCTTCTCCTCATCTTCTTGCTTGTGTGTACTCTTGAGAGAGGGAGTGTGAGAGTGAGAGGGAGTGAGTGTGTGAGAGTGAGGGATCAAGAGGATAAAGCTCTTCACCATCTCCTCTTCTCTTCTCTTTCCTCGCGCGCGTGGCTATAGAGGATGGAGCTTGGAGATGGAAGAGGCTTGAGGATGCTTGAGCTCGCATCTAGGATCGTGGAGCTACCGAGGTGTGCGAGGGAGGAGGCAACTCGTATCGGCATCAAGGTAAGCTCACTACACTCGTAGGATCGATGGCGCATCGGCTAGGTGAGAGATAGCCATTAGAGCTCGCTTAAAGCCGGGACCAACGGATTCAAGCTTGAGCACTTGCACGCCTCATATCGAGCATCGAAGTAAGGGATTCATCCCTGAGCCTCATATCGAGCATCGAAGTAAGGGATTCATCCCTGAAACAGAGCTTGAGATAGGTAGGAAGTTTGGGTGTTTTTTATCTTCAAAACAAGTAAGTATTTTGGGATATTTTGTTTGTTTGATGATTGGGAAACATGGAGAAATTATTTCAGTTTTTTGCTTTCGATTCTTGTTGCATTTAGCGTAGGTTAGGATTAGGAAATCGCACCGGAGAAGGGTAGGGTTTACGGTTACAAAACATGGCAAAAATCGTGCAAAAAATGGTAAAAATCTCGCTTGTGATGCCTAAGATCGGCAAGTGAGTGATTGGGGGCATCAACACCATACTCGGGAAGGGGTATAAGAGCCAAGAGACCAAGGGAGAGCTCATTTGTGACCATTTCACAAAGAGAGAGAGAGAGAGAGAGAGAGAGAGAGAGAGAGAGAGAGAGAGAGAGAGAGAGAGAGAGAGAGAGAGAGAGAGAGAGAGAGAGAGAGAGAGAGAGAGAGAGAGAGAGAGACATCGTACGATTCGATCTGATCTCACCATCGACGAGCCCACTGCTCTATTCAGGTATATGAATTCCTTCCCCTATCCCCCTAGATAAGATCTGGAGGCTTATGCTTGCTATGATTGATTAAATCGCAAGAATCGAGCAAAATCGACCTCTCACTATCGTCATCATGCTGTGTTTGGCCCCTGAGCGGTCGCTTTTGGGCCGAGTCCCAGAATCGGCCTTCGTCCCTCTTTCGTTTGGCCCACTCGGCCTGAAACCCTAATCGGCCCTCGGCCACGTGTCATATTCGGCCCTTGGCCCAAACCTACTCGGCTCGTCCTAGTTGACCATTCGGACCATCTACTAATTTTGCCCTCGGCCCGTCCGAGCCATAGGATTCAGCCCTCGACCACGTGTCATATTCAGCCCTCAGCCCAAGTGCTTCGGTCCGTCCGAGTGACCTCGTCCGAATTGACCATTCGGCCCTTCTGAGCCAACCTGTCCGAGCGACTTCATCCGAGTCTGCGCCTCGGCCAATCTGAGTCTACCCTGTTCGAGTCACGAATTTGGCCCTCGGCCCATCCGAGTGACCCACTCGGACCCTGCAATTTGGACTAGCTGGGCCGAGTGTAAATTTTTATCAAATTCTCAGAAATTTGACCTGACTCGGCTAGAGCTTAGCAACGCAAATTGTCGAAAGTTCTTTTGACGCTCAGAACTTGATTCTGGCATACGGAATAGATGAAATCGTAGGAAGCAACTGCTTAGCAGCTTGAAGTAGGTAGCACTGCGACCCAGAGACCTAGATGCAAAGCGCTGAGCAGTTAAAACCTGGTTGGCAAAAAACAAACGAGACAACATATTAGAAAAACCCTGAACCCTGTCAAGGCGGCCAAAAATTTGACCAACAAGCCTATTAGGCCCGAAACAAAGTGAGAGTGCGTAAGACGCTTCGAGATTGTTTGCTGCACTCACCTTGAATTTTTGCACTTGAATGCACTTAAGGAAATTGAAAGCCTGAGCACAAGTGCACAAGAAGCAACACACACACTGAGTGACCATAAATTGAGGATTGTATTCAATAACTGAAGGAACTCACTCAGATAAACCACTCAAGGAACCCACCAGTAGGAGAGGACCCAAGACGTAGACAAACCATCAATGCGCGAAGTAGGACCAAGTAGGTGGTGTCAACGACGTGGATTTGACAAATCTACTCAACCTGATCGACAGCTTGGTGGAGCACAACACGACTATGGCAGAAGGAGGCTTAGACCATGGGTTTAATGAGGAACTCGACTTGAACGTCTTCCCAGAGGCTATTCGGCAGGCTGGTCAGTAGCTACGATGCACACGCCCGGCACGAGCACCGCGGCAGGATGGCAGATGATATCATTGCAGACCTAGAGGAAGAGAGAAAACTAGCCCACAAGGCTTTGCAAAGCATAGTCGAATACAATAGGGACCATCAGGCTAGGAGCCAAAGGCAAAGCACTGAGTTGCGTGAGGTACAGCGAGTGCTGAACTTAGCACAGGTAGAAATCGAACAGATCACGAGAGAGCCTTAGAAGGAGACTTGACGTTGAGCGAGCTTCTCATGAAGCGATTGCTAGATAATACAACAGTAGAGCAAAGTGCCGTGGCACTAGCGACATCGTTGCTCTTAGGATTAGGAGCGAACCAAGGCTCAAAGAGCCAGTCTAAAATCCCTATTGTTGCCAAGCAACTCGACAAACACCAACCCCACGACGATCCATACAGCTTTGTAGAGCAGTTCGAGCAAGTCTGCGAAGCCAACGGCCTCAATGACCTGACTCAACGCTCTCAAGCATTCGGGCTCTGCTTAGGTGATAAGGGAAGGACTTGGTATACAAGCCTATATGCCACAAAACGAGCCAACTTCAGTGGCCTCAAGGATCTCTTCATTAAGAGATTTTTCAAGCCTGGATACTTCGATAATCTGCTAGTACGCTTGATGAACTTCAAGCAGAAAGAGAAGGAGGACGTTCGCGACTACGTAACCCACGTGAGGAGTCTCTTCAAGAGAATCCCTATGGGTGAGCGACCAACGGAAAGGGGAGTTTCGACTGTATTCATCAGTGGAATTCGAGATGAGGAGTTATATAAGGCTTTGGCAGGCAATTCGAGCTTGCAGCGAGACGCGCTAGCTAGAGTGTTTGAGGAAGCCATCAGAGTCGATGATTGGCTGAAAGAGCGGAGCTCCACGAGCTCAAACCTAGAAGAGACCAACTCGCAAAGTTTAGAGAGAGCATCAGCCTCTAGTGAGCAATCAGTCCCATCATCCCAAGATAAGGGGAATGGCACCAAGACGACTTGGTTGATGTAAAGATGGAGTTAGCCAAGTTGCAAGACATGTTGAGATGACCAATGCGTCCACACATCCAATGCGTGTACTGTGGCGGAAATCACTTGTCAGTCGTGTGTCAAGACCCTAGGTCAAGACCTTGTGCTAACTGCGGTAGATTCGGTCATGACGTCATGCATTGTAGATTACTAAGAAGACTTCCGTACTTGCAACCCTACGGCCAGCCTTATCTAGCGAACATGCCGCAGCCACTCTTCGAAAGGGGAGCCCCATTAGCCCTCCCTGCGCCTAACGACATTAAGCCAGTTATTCCTAGGATGGACATAAACCCTATTGGCATACCCAGACCACCTGGTCCTTATGTGACCCATCCACCGAGCGATGCTCCAGTCCACTATGTGGAAGAACCAAATGAGGAAGAAACTTACATACGTCCTTACGTCTCGCATGACGATGAGGGCAACGCTGTCCTCATGGATTATCGCCCCGTGCCGGTGATGGCGTTAGGAAGAGGACAAGGTAGAGGCCTAGGAGGGCAGAAGTAGGATCCAATCACCTGTTGGACTTGTGGTGATCCAGGTCATATCTCATCATGCTGCCCTGAAAGGGAGCAGCAAAATAGAGACAAGGCTAACCAAAGATGTACTGAGTGCGGAATCACTCATCTCTTCGTCGATTGCCCAAAGCAAAAGCCGTCTTCTAGCTCAACTAACGTACCATCTGTCCCATTGGGGCTATTTGGTGTCGAGAACCTCGATGGGGAGGCTACACCTATCCCATTGTGGCTCATGACCCATGCCCAGACAAAGCAGGCTGGCATATCAGTGCCAGGACCTAGCAACCTTGACGCAGCTTCGATAGGGAAGAAAAGTCGCAGGCGGAAGAAGAAGAGGTCGAAAGCTAAAATCGTACTAAAAACAGAGAGTGCTACAACTCTGCCTACTGGAAAGAAGGTCTTTGACGCAGAGGTAGAGACTTCAGCCCCTAAGACGGCCGAAAAGGGAAGTGCTAAGGTAGGGAAATATCCGCATCCGAAGCGACAGTTAGAGGCCATAGAAAAAGTGAAGGAATGGGTGAAGGAGGCTCAAGAGCATCTAAAAGAAGCTGAGCCCATCATAGAGGACGAGATCGATGATCTCTCCAGCATAAGCACGCCAATCTCACCTCCTCAACCAAGGTCGGGAGAAGCAACTGCACCACAAGCAGTGCCACTAAGGCCAAGCCTTGATTCTACAGGGCCGTAGATCAGTCACGGCCATTGGCTAGGACAATTCAGGTTAGGAGAAAGACGAGTACCCAACGATCTCTTGACCACGTTGGTGACTACCCCTGTAACATTTAGCTTGGGAGATCTGCTTAGGCAGCATCCCACCCTATGGCAAGATCTTAAGCAGTGGGTTGAAGGGTCATGAGAGCAGGTCACGGCGGCAGACCCTCATGACCATGATGCAGAGACGCAAATATCGAGTTTGATGCTGCACTCTATGCCTAAATCCTTACATGTCAATGCCTTTTAGGAAGATTTCGAGATGCATGAAATCTTACCGGTTCTAGCCCTAGGCGATACAACGAGAAAGGGAATCGTGGATATGGGAGCTGGGGTTAGTGTGCTTAGCCACGCGGTGCTTCAGACTTGGGAAAACCCACCTGTCGAAATTGCTAGGTTTAATGTCACATTAGCAAATGGTATGAGAGTCAAGCCATTTGGGGTGCTTAAGAATTGGCCAATGAAGATCGCAGGTGTCTAATTCTCTGTGGACTTTATAGTCATGAAGAGAGTGGACTATGATATCCTATTAAGCCGACCTTGGATGCGCAACGCTAGAGTCATCGAAGATTGGGGTAACGGCTTGATCTTCCTTGGAAATAGAACGGATGCCGTGAGAATAGAGATGGACACTTGTAAGACCTCACCAGTCGACTTAGATGCCATCTCTGCTATCCTCAAGGGTAACACCCATGTCAAGAAGTCCTATGGGCCCTTGACCAAGTATATCCTATGCCCAGAGGACGAGCGGGATTGGATGCACGTCCTTGCTATAATCGACCTGCTTTTCTCAGATCATGAGGCGTATGAGCAAGCCGTCAAAACAATCGGCAAGTCTAACGACACACCCTCCGTATTAATATGCATGATGGCAGGAACCCTTCGTGGGAAACTGTTAATCCCAACACGAAGAAAGCAAAAGGAAATAGAAAAGACGTAGGGCAAAGGCGAAGAAAAGGTAGCTCGACTGAAGAAAGAATAGGAGAAAAGACCAAAAGCGCAAGGGTAACCTTAAAAGTCCAAGGCAGCTGCAAAAAGGGAAAGGTGCATTTTTAAATACAAAGGCGCACCCTGAAATCTTGTAAAAGAGTGCCAAGCGGTGGAAAATCCGGAAAGCTAAAATAAAAGACAAAGACAGAGACAAAGGCCAAGGCAAGATAAATGGAAGGCAAAGGCGCACTAGGAAAAGCACAAGACAAAACTTGTGTAAAAGAGCGTAAGCGCATTGCGATTTAATTCAAGGAGTGTCGGGCTCTAACCCGTGCAATTTGTAAATATAGATGGGCGGTGGAAAGAAAGCTAGGAAGATAAAAGGACAATAGGAAAAAGGACCTAGGCTACGGCCGGCCATGTAAAAAAGGGAAAAGGGGATGACCGCCCAAAATGTATTTAAGGTTTTGTATATAAAGTTGAAAAGTGAATGAGAAGCTCATTCTTGTGTATGGCCAAAAGTAGCTCTCCTCTTCTTCTTGCTTGCTTGAGCTTATTCTTGAGAGAGGGAGTGTGAGAGTGTGAGGGAGTGAGTGTGTGAGGGTGAGGGATCGGGGAGGAGAAGCTCTCAATCTTCTCCTCTCTTCTTCTCTTCTCTTCTCTTCTCTTGTCTTGCTCGCGGCTATGGAGCTTGGAGCATGGAGCTTGAGGATGGAGCTTGCTTGAAGCTTGCACTTGGATCGTGGAGCTATCGGAGTGCATGGGAGAGGAGATAACTCGATCGGCATGGAGGTAAGCTCACTACACCCATAGATATGGATGGCGCGTTGGCTATGTGAGAGGTAGCCATTAGTGCTTGGCTTGGAACGCTTGAAACAATAAGCGGTCCGTGGGTCTTGGTGGTTGAGCGAAAGCTCCACATTTTGGTTCCGTTGCCAGGACCAACGGATTCAAGCCTTGAGTGCTTATGCGCTTTGAATCGAGCATCGAAGTAAGGGCTTTCCCCAAACCGGTGCTTGAGATAGGTAGGAGGGGAGGGGGTTGAAGATGGTATTCGATCTCCTTGGCGAGTAGGTTTTTTGCTTTTTGAGATTTATGTTGTGAGATGGAGTAGTGTAGGTATTTACTTTGTAACTTGGATGCATTAGAGTAGGAGAAAACAAAGAAAAACAAAGAAAATAAACATTAGGGTTTACTGTTGCAAAATAGGGCAAAAACAGGGCAAGAATCGTGCAAAAGTGGTAAAAGACTCGCTTGTGATGCCTAAGATCGGCAAGTGAGCTATTGGGGGCGTCAATACCGTACTCGAAAAGGGATATAAGGGCCAAAAGTGGCAAGAACAACCACATTGTGCACTGCAGGGTTTCAGGAGAGCAGGAGAGAAGAGGAAAGCTTGGTGAGGGGATCCGCTTCGATCTTGGCATCAGAGAGATATTTAGCCAGCCCAGGTAATTCTACACCTTCCCCTGCATGAGTAGGATGGATGTGGAGCTGCTTGATTAGGGGGAAGGCCTCTAGCAACCGGCACGGCAAAATTTGTGATGCCTGGCAAAAAAATGTGCCACGCTCGGCGTGTTCGAGTGACGACGATTCTGGGCTGAGTCCTAGAATCGGCCCTCGGACCCTCGGCCATTCAGCCTCGGCTCACTCGGCCCTCTTGACTACATTCGGCCACTACCACTCGGACGCCCACGCTTGGCCCGTCTGAATTGAGCTCTGGGACTACCTTGGAACTCAGCCTCGGCCCACTTGGCCCTCGGACAACTGGGTTCAGACCGGCCAAATTTGGTATTCAGACAATTACATATGGCCATTCCCACTCGGCCCTCGGACGTGCCGAATCGGGCACTCGGACCAGTTGGGCCGAGTGTACAATTTCACCAAAATTTCAGAAAATTTGACCTAACCCGGCTAAAACTCAGTAGTGCAAACAGTCGAAAGCCCTTAGGACGCTCAGAGCTTGGTTATGGCACACGGAATAGACAAAATCGTAGGGCGCAATTAGCAGCTAGTAGGCAGTTGCGAGGCCAGGGACTTAGACGCAAACCGCTGAGTGGAAAAGCCTAATTGGACCCAAAAACGAACGAGGCAACAAATTAGAAAAACTCTGAACCCCGAAATTGACCCCACATGCTACATAAGAGCGGAAGGCACATCATAGATCCACCACGGGGCCGAAACTTTGAGCAAGTGGTTCAAGATTTGGTTAAACGATTCTCCAAACTGTGCATGGTGTTTACCGTAACGGCCCTATGGGTCGGGGAGGGGACTACCCCCTAGATCCCTGCAGAGGGGGCTCTGCCCCCTCTGCACCTCCCCCGAGTAGGTTGGAGAGAAAATGTGCGCTGTGACAGGTCCTCCAAATTGGACCCTAGTGTAGCAATGGCTCTACATGAGCATGGATTCTCACTTGCAAAAGAGCAACCAAAAGCCCTTACCCGAATAGAGACAAACAAAGACCCTAGAACCTCAATGGGCCCATCTAGCCAACAAGGGCAAAAAGGCCACACTGCAAAAACACATACGTGTTGCATTCAAACTGTATCTAGCCAAAGCAGAAAGCAACAACATCAAGCTACAATAGCAAGAATGACTAGATATGACAGTCCTGACGATAGATGCTCCTTGAATAGCACTACACTGACAATTTAAGGCACCAGTGGAGAATCCACATCTGGTCATGCAGTTGGGGACTCAAGGGCATTTGTCAGAAGGCTTAAATTTACAAGCCAAGACCCGGAAGATGAAGACATAGTACCACCTGCTTATCTTAGGGTCAAACTCACCGCGAAAAGAAAGCATACTATCGATGCTCTGATTGATGAAGGAGCAGATTTTAATGTCTTGACCTATGAAGCATGGACTCTACTAGGCCAACCACAGCTCACACTGACTAATGCAACTCTTAGCCCTTAATAGGGGACATCCACAAGCACTCATAGGGAAGTGCAAAATCCTTGCAACAATTGAAACTGAAAGCTTGCCTATGCTATTTCATGTTCCTTGAAATAGTGCTAATTGTGGGAAGGAAACCCTCCTAGGAAGACCCTTCAAAAGGGCAACCAAGTGTGAGGCCGATTATGTAGCATAAAGGATACACCTAACACTATCGGGTGTGAGGATAGTCACAACCTTTAGCAAGAGTGACCTCATCGAACCTCGAGGGAAAGGCAAGGAAGATGCTGACATAACAGCCAAGCCCACTAAGAAGGCAAGGACTTGTTTGAATAGTTGATGCAAGCACAGGTCGAACAATGAGAACCAGTAAGTGAGGCCATGACTAAAACAAGAAGGTTAGGAGACAACGCCAAGGACGGGCTGTGGACTTACAAATATCATAGAAGACCCCAAAAGAGACCCAAGCCTCATAGACGAAGGCATCAATGGAGGGTCAGCACAACACCACGATGGATATCCAAAGCGTTGCTATGTGCTCAAGGGTATTACACAGGAAACCGATGGATTTGGGTGCCAAAACCCCCTGCTAAACCTCCTCTGTCAATTGACGACCAGTTTGTATCAAGAGCAAAGAAGCGTAGGAGGAGACCTAAATGAAAGACCAAGTCTCGAGTCAAAAACATTGGAGTGACCGAGCCCCTCACGATCGAGTCAAGAAACTAGACGAGACTAATCGGAGGGTAGATCCTCAGCCTAGCATGCTTGACAAGCAGATATCAGATATAATCGTTGAGGATACACGAAAGCCACTAGCACCCAGGGAGCCTTTGATTCCCCAAGAAGATAAGGAGCACTAGAGGCACCACGCTGCTTGTGAGATGGCTAATTTCTTAACAAAACAAATGGCACAATCGTCTAATAGCCTTGAGCAAATCATTCAGTTAGTGCTAAGTCCACCTAAGAGTCCTAGATCTCCTACACCCTTTTTTGCCAAACGGACACTGGAAGCACAACAACAGTCGTCAAGGGCGGCTGCTCAATCCCAATCTCCATCTCCATCTAAGCTTCCAAATATCCAAGAGGTGGGACATGACACCATCTGTAGCTCTCGGCCCAAGGATATGCCTATGCAACCTAAGGTGACTAGATCAACTCATGCTCGATCTACATAGGTGAATGTTCAAATGGAAACAAAAGACACGACCACTTCCGATTGCCCTAGGGACTTGACACCGCAATCCACCAAGAGTAGCTAGCCCACTAGATTAGCTGCTACTACTTCCAATCAGGGATCACAGCAGTCACAGCCCTTGGGCGTGACAATGCCCCTTATAGAACGTGTCCTTAGTAGTTCACCTGGGGAGGAGGTGCCGCAACCAGTGTCCTTGACAACTGCAACACTTTCAAAGCGCCTAAAGCCTAGACTCAAGGAGTAAAATAGAAGGGAAGAGCTAGACTCTTCCAAAAGGGAGACAATTGTACCCTCACAACCTGGCAAGGCTAATCAACAAGCCATGGCTATGACCCATGTGGACATACTAGAGAAAGGAAAGGCTAAGGCCCAACCAAGCACAACAACGGTTGACCTAGTCCAGGGTCCTGAGTCGTTGAAAGATGCACCTTCACTAACCAAGAAAAAGAGAAGAAAACAACGGAAACAACAACAGTTGCAGGTGGTTGAGGACCCCAAGAGCATTGAGACTAAGAGCACTGGAGAGCTGGGGAATAAAGCATCAAGTCCATCCATCAATGAATCCATTGATGTCTCTCCTAATAGCGGTGGAACCTCAGACACATCCGTGTGCTCTGAAAAATCAAAGCACCCGTTGCCATCAATAGTTGCTTGCAACACTCAATCCACCGACAATAGAACTTGCATTCACCGATCAAGGGTGGATATAACTCTGCCACAATAGGACGACAAATTCATACCAGTCACATCCAAGGAGAACTAGGACACAATGACGAAGCCTCAAGACAAACATGGAAACCCCAAGCGCATGAGCACTCTTAGCGTTGACCAATCTTGCTCATCTAGGCTTAAGCCCCCAGCTATGCTAAAGCCTAGGCAAACTCCTAGAACCTTGCATGAGATGGCAACCGAGCAAGCCCTCGTTGAACATAGAAGTGTCGCAGAATGCCTAACTGAGTTGGATGCCAAGCTCAAGGTATTCGCACATGTCTATGTCCTGGCAGACATGCACGCATTCCCTAAAGAGCAACTCGCGTAGTCATGAGCTACCGGAGTGCGCGGGAGAGGAGGTAACTCGATCGGCATGGAGGTAAGCTCACTACACCCGTAGATATGGATGGCACGTCAGCTATGTGAGAGGTAGCCATTAGTGCTCGGCTTGGAACACTTGAAACAATAAGCGGTCCGTGGGTCTTGGCGGTTAAGCGAAAGCTCCCATAGAAACCTAAGCCTGTCAACTTCCAATTCCCAACCAACAAAAGGGAACTCCAGGAGATACTGGAATACTGAATCTAGCTGGCAATCCAACTGCAAACTTCAAACCACTCCAGGACCTCTTAGATGAATCCAAGTGGCAATGGACGAGAGTACATGACTTAAACCTCATGTATAATTGGGCCCTAGTTCCTGACCAATGACAAGAGATATACCAAGCCGTAGGAGATGACGAGCAGTCTGACGAAGAGGATTCTAACGACGAATACAAAGACTGCCAATCCTTCAATGATGAAAGTGAGGGTGAGGTAGATACCGTGGAATACGACATTGAAGGACAAGAAATAGAGCAAATACGAGCAGACTCCAAGCCACATAAAAAAAGTATCTTCAGGATAAAGCGAGGAGTCATGCGCATGGAATGTGATCGTGCCTGGTTGGAACATGTAGGAGCCATAAACCTTGAGCAAGCAGGCCTAGCCCAGCTAGGAACGACATCAGTGCTTAGGATAGAGTCGCCGTCCGAATTGCGCCTACTAGGGGAGACCACCTCCTCTAGCGAGGACAGGGAGTTTGACTCTGAGTCGAAGGTTAGTTCGGATAGTAATCCAGAAATCCTAGGCCGACGCACCAAGGGGGACCTACCCGTCCACCTGAGGCGTAGACGATTAAGGCCGAAAAAAGCAAAAAAACCCAGGGATACACGAATGGAAGAACAGCAAAAACCATAGGACCTCCCTAAATGATTTATGAAATTCAAAAAAGGGGATAGGATAGTAGTTCTGTTAAGTGCCAAGCATCAAGGGCAAATGAGGAACCGATCGAGGGACCAACCAAGGTCAAGGAGGTGAACCTAGCCCAAGAAGGGGAAACACCCCGACTAGTCTTCATTGCCGATGACTTGACTGAGGAAGAAGAAACAAGTCTTGTCGCTCTCTTGCGAGAGTACATAGACATGCTCGCGTGGTCCTTAGAAGAGCTTAAGGGGATAGATTCGAGTGTCGTGACTCACAACATATCCGTGACGCCAGACGCAACGCCGGTCAAGCAGCGAGACCGTACCCTATGAATCCAAAACATGCTCATGCTGTCAAAGAGGAGATTGATAAGTTGATGAGAGCGGGATTCATTTACAAAATTGAACACATAGACTGGGTATCGCCCATAGTCATCGTGATGAAGAAGAATGGAAAAATCCGAGTGTGCATCAATTACAAGATGGTGAACACTGCTACTAAGAGGGACAACTATCCATTGCCGTATACCAAGCACATGCTTGAGAGAGTGGCGGGCAAGGAAGCCTACAGTTTTCTGGACGGCTTCTCAGGGTATAACCAGGTGCAAGTGCATCCTGCGGACATGCACAAGACTGCCTTCGCCACTGAGTGGGGAGTCTTTGCTTACATCATCATGCCCTTCGGGTTGACTAATGCCCTTGCCACCTTCCAACGCCTCATATGCACCATCTTTAAAGACATGCTTCGCAAGG